>NW_028152172.1:110700-118200 GCF_964638095.1 Poromitra crassiceps | reverse complement strand
ACGTGGACAGACAGCAGAGAGGACGTGGACAGACAGCAGAGAGGACGTGGACAGACAGCAGAGAGGACTTGGACAGACAGCAGAGAGGATGTGGACAGACAGCAGAGAGGACGTGGACAGACAGTAGAGAGGACTTGGACAGACAGCAGAGAGGATGTGGACAGACAGCAGAGAGGATGTGGACAGACAGCAGAGAGGATGTGGACAGACAGCAGAGAGGATGTGGACAGAAAGCAGAGAGGACGTGGACAGACAGCAGAGAGTACGTGGACAGACAGCAGAGAGGATGTGGACAGACAGCAGAGAGGACGTGGACAGACAGCAGAGAGGATGTGGACAGACAGCAGAGAGGATGTGGACAGACAGCAGAGAGGACGTGGACAGACAGCAGAGAGGACTTGGACAGACAGCAGAGAGGACTGTGGACAGACAGCAGAGAGGATGTGGACAGACAGCAGAGAGGATGTGGACAGACAGCAGAGAGGACTTGGACAGACAGCAGAGAGGACATGGACAGACAGCAGAGAGGACTTGGACAGACAGCAGAGAGGACATGGACAGACAGTATAGAGAACTTGGACAGACAGCAGAGAGGACATGGACAGACAGCAGAGAGGACGCGGACAGACAGCAGAGAGGACTTGGACAGACAGTATAGAGGACTTGGACAGACAGCAGAGAGGACATGGACAGACAGCAGAGAGGACGCGGACAGACAGCAGAGAGGACTTGGACAGACAGCAGAGAGGATGTGGACAGACAGCAGAGAGGACTTGGACAGACAGCAGAGAGGACTTGGACAGACAGTAGAGAGGACTTGGACAGACAGTAGAGAGGATGTGGACAGACAGCAGAGAGGACGTGGGCAGACAGCAGAGAGGACTTGGACAGACAGCAGAGAGGATGTGGACAGACAGCAGAGAAGATGTGGACAGACAGCAGAGAGGACTTGGACAGACAGCAGAGAGGATATGGACAGACAGCAGAGAGGACGTGGACAGACAGCAGAGAGGATGTGGACAGACAGCAGAGAGGACGTGGACAGACAGCAGAGAGGACTCGGACAGACAGCAGAGAGGACTTGGACAGACAGCAGAGAGGACTTGGACAGACAGCAGAGAGGACGTGGACAGACAGCAGAGAGGACGTGGACAGACAGCAGAGAGGACGTGGACAGACAGCAGAGAGGATGTGGACAGACAGCAGAGAGGACGTGGACAGACAGCAGAGGATGTGGACAGACAGCAGAGAGGATGTGGACAGACAGCAGAGAGGACGTGGACAGACAGCTGAGAGGACTTGGACAGACAGCAGAGAGGATGTGGACAGACAGCAGAGAGGATGTGGACAGACAGCAGAGAGGATGTGGACAGACAGCAGAGAGGACATGGACAGACAGCAGAGAGGACATGGACAGACAGCAGAGAGGACATGGACAGACAGCAGAGAGGACTTGGACAGACAGCAGAGAGGACATGGACAGACAGCAGAGAGGACTTGGACAGACAGCAGAGAGGACATGGACAGACAGCAGAGAGGATGTGGACAGACAGCAGAGAGGACTTGGACAGACAGCAGAGAGGACATGGACAGACAGTATAGAGGACTTGGATGTGGACAGACAGCAGAGAGGACTTGGACAGACATCAGAGAGGACTTGGACATAAGGCAGAGAGGATATGGACAGACAGCAGAGAGGACGTGGACAGACAGCAGAGAGGATGTGGACAGACAGCAGAGAGGACGTGTACAGACAGCAGAGAGGACTCGGACAGACAGCAGAGAGGACTTGGACAGACAGCAGAGAGGACTCGGACAGACAGCAGAGAGGACTTGGACAGACAGCAGAGAGGACGTGGACAGACAGCAGAGAGGACGTGGACAGACAGCAGAGAGGACGTGGACAGACAGCAGAGAGGACGTGGACAGACAGCAGAGAGGATGTGGACAGACAGCAGAGAGGATGTGGACAGACAGCAGAGAGGACTTGGACAGACAGCAGAGAGGACTTGGACAGACAGCAGAGAGGACGTGGACAGACAACAGAGAGGACGTGGACAGACAGCAGAGAGGATGTGGACAGACAGCAGAGAGGACGTGGACAGACAGTAGAGAGGACTTGGACAGACAGCAGAGAGGATGTGGACAGACAGCAGAGAGGACGTGGACAGACAGCAGAGAGGATGTGGACAGACAGCAGAGAGGATGTGGACAGACAGCAGAGAGGATGTGGACAGACAGCAGAGAGGATGTGGACAGACAGCAGAGAGGATGTGGACAGACAGCAGAGAGGACTTGGACAGACAGCAGAGAGGATGTGGACAGACAGCAGAGAGGACTTGGACAGACAGCAGAGAGGACTTGGACAGACAGCAGAGAGGACTTGGACAGACAGCAGAGAGGACTTGGACAGACAGCAGAGAGGATATGGACAGACAGCAGAGAGGACGTGGACAGACAGCAGAGAGGATGTGGACAGACAGCAGAGAGGACGTGGACAGACAGCAGAGAGGACTCGGACAGACAGCAGAGAGGACTTGGACAGACAGCAGAGAGGACTTGGACAGACAGCAGAGAGGACGTGGACAGACAGCAGAGAGGACGTGGACAGACAGCAGAGAGGACGTGGACAGACAGCAGAGAGGATGTGGACAGACAGCAGAGAGGACGTGGACAGACAGCAGAGGATGTGGACAGACAGCAGAGAGGACGTGGACAGACAGCAGAGGATGTGGACAGACAGCAGAGAGGATGTGGACAGACAGCAGATAGGATGTGGACAGACAGCAGAGAGGATGTGGACAGACAGCAGAGAGGACTTGGACAGACAGCAGAGAGGACTTGGACAGACAGCAGAGAGGACGTGGACAGACAGCAGAGAGGATGTGGACAGACAGCAGAGAGGACTTGGACAGACAGCAGAGAGGACGTGGACAGACAGCAGAGAGGATGTGGACAGACAGCAGAGAGGACTTGGACAGACAGCAGAGAGGATGTGGACAGACAGCAGAGAGGACGTGGACAGACAGCAGAGAGGACGTGGACAGACAGCAGAGAGGACGTGGACAGACAGCAGAGAGGACTTGGACAGACAGCAGAGAGGACTTGGACAGACAGCAGAGAGGACTTGGACAGACAGCAGAGAGGACGTGGACAGACAGCAGAGAGGACGTGGACAGACAGCAGAGAGGACGTGGACAGACAGCAGAGAGGACTTGGACAGACAGCAGAGAGGACGTGGACAGACAGCAGAGAGGACGTGGACAGACAGCAGAGAGGACGTGGACAGACAGTAGAGAGGACTGTCAGAGCAGTGGATCAGATCTGGTGGCCATAAAGAGCAGAGAGGAGCAGTAATCTGTCAGTAAGATGAATCAGGATGGAGCTTGGAGATTGGTCTGCATTACACAGCGAGACAGACGCAGACGTGGGAGTGGCTGGACGGATCAACACTGACACCAACGTCCTGGGCAGCAGAAATACCTCAAAACACAAATGACTGGGACTATATATTATACATCATCAGTGTTGGGGGTAACTCATTACAAAAGTAACATATTACATGTAATATATTACTTTTAGCAGTAACTCAGTAATATAACTTATTACTTATAGGATTTCAGTAATATTATACCAGTTACTTTGTCAAGTAACTCAAGTTACAAATTGAGTTACATTTTATTAAATCAAAGCACATATTTAAAAAATATGCAATCTTTTCCTAATCAAACGGTGTGTTTTTGTGCAAATATCCACTATAGATGACAATAACAAAGGAAAATAATAACATTTAGAATGTTGGGCGGTTTGCACTGACTTCAAGGCGGTTGAAATTATTTTTCGGGATGGGGTGGCGATGTCATTCTGCTGCTGCTGTTGTTTTGGTGAAAGTAATGCAAAAGTAGTGTAATAAGTAATGAGTTACTCTACACAGACAGTAATATTGTAAAGTAACTTATTACTTTCAAATGAAAGTAACTAGTAATATGTAGTATATTACATGTTGAAAGTAACTTGCCCAACACTGTACATCATGCAGCACGGAGAGTGGCAAGTATGGTATTCTGATGTCAAGTACTGATCTGTGAGAAATATATTTACTATGTTCTTTGTTGATAGGGGCTGTGTAGTGTTGGGATCATCATTACCAAATGCCACCAAAATCACTTGGCTATGAAACTGTATTGCATGTACTGTACTAGTGCTGGAACCCCACTGTATTGTATATATTTGCTGGAATTGTTCTTCAGTTGTTGTTTCTTTCTCTGCTAAAAGTGTCTGCAGCTGTTACAGTATGTGTGCTGTACTGTATGCAAAAGTATATTATTTTAACAATGTTTTAAACACGTCATTGTTGATGCCATGTTATCATGCTAAAATTGGTATAAAAAGTGAACAATAAATTGTCATTGCTGTCACTACATTGTTTCTCTCATTTCTAGGCCATCCTGGTACTAACATCATGTCTCATGAACCCTTTATAGACTGGAATAAGTTGCTACTTTAGATTAGATTCTACAACATGTTTATGAAAGAGTACCTATGTATTTATTAGTATATGTAGATCTTATTTACAACATAGTAACAAATAATTTATAAAACATATGTAAATAATCAGTTAACACTATTACAACTTATGTAAGTTTTTATAGGTCTAAGTGTGAATTTTACCAGCAACAGTTAATGTTTTACAAATGACTTAAGATTATGTTTATTCCTAGCTTATAATTCACATATAAATGTTTTACTAATATGAGTACGGTACTAATGATGGGCCAATCAGAGTCTAACATCTATAATAATGTGCATACTGTAATAAGTAATTCATGTTTAATTCATCATTAGCTAACTGCTTGTAAATGGCTTATAGATGAAAGTTATTATAAAGTGTGACTCAAACTTATCACTTTGCCACCAAGGGGTCATGCCCATGGATTGAAGTCATTTGGAATAAAAGCTAAAAGAAAAAAAGAAAAAGAAAAACTACAGTACATTTCTTTAACACATTCAGTGCCAGCGACGCCATATGGCGTCATTAGAAATTTACAGAGTGCCAGCGACGCCAAATGGCGTCAATAACTCGAATTTTTTTTTTTGACGGGGGGGTCGATCTATGCCTCTTACATCGCCTCTTACAATATCAGAGGTATTGAATGTGTCTAACCTATTTTACAGAACCCTTAGGTGGCGACAGCGCTCTCCAGATGAGAGAACGTGGAGTGAAACACACAGAAGAAGTCCCCATGTCGTTGGGGAAAAGCAGGAAATCGCATCGCATCCGTCCGTATGCAGCTGCTTCATTGAAGCAACGTTTAGCTGTGCCCCTGCAGCAGCCAATCTGCTATCACAATTGATCACCTCGGTGTCCGCTGCAACAGCCTCCGTGTCCGCTTCAACACCCATTTGCATGATCAGCCGTGGATTTGTTATTATTCTCAACTTGAAGCATGGGAGCTGGTACACGCGGCTGTAAAAAAGCAGGATCTAGCGGACTTTTTCAGTGCTGAGCACAGGCAGAGAAAACAGCAGAGCAGAGAGACACTCCTCCCACAACGGGGGGGGGGGAGGAGGAGGGGGGGAGGTGGGCACGCAGAGCCAAGTACACAACACAGACCCAGACAGCAGGACAGGGTTGGCAAACGCAAGCCAGAATATCCGATGCCCACCAGCAGCAAAAGATCAGCAAGAAGCTGCAACCAGCAGCGCATGCAGGCGCCAGCGCTGCTGGTTTCAGCTAAAAATATTATTCTTCCAAACAAAATTCCCTTGCCTTCACTGTTTTATTGAAGGAAATTATTTTTGAGGTGTGACTACATCAGAAAATTAGCTTCAGAGTCAGTGATGTGCTTGAAATGTTTAATTTCACAAAAGGCTCATTATCTCAGCTCGTAGAAAAAAAGCTCTGTTTTTCGTTCAATCAAGCTATCTTCTCCGGCTCATAACTAAAGAACGGAAAATGGGATCAATAAACTTTTTTTTGCAGGTGATAGAAGAGAGTCTCATCGTTATTTGTGCGTGTTCAGTGTTTACATAGTAATTATTAAAGAAATTATATGACTGTTTTAAAATGCATTGCGGCCTATGTGGCACAGCAAGCAACCTTTTGCCCAAGGGCCGTGGCACTTAAAGTGTTAACCACTTACAATGTCAAACAATGTTTAAAATGATTTGCTAGATGGGGGTTATTGTGTGTGCAAGTTGCCTTTGCAGTCATGTTTTGCACAGTAGTGATTATTGGATGTGAATCTCTCCTCCTGATTTGACATGAATCTTGGTACAGAGTAGGGATGCAGTGAGTAACCCATTTCACTGTTCACCACAATTTAAAACGTCACAGTTCTGTAACCGTAAAGGCTCAGGCACACCGACACCGTGTGTTTCTGTTCTCACTCTCAAACTAGAAATAGTGCATGGTGGTTGACGGTTGTATGCCTCCACCAACAATCAGCAGTCTACATCCATGTCTGTCCAGACTCATACAAGTCAGCAGTCTACATCCATGTCTGTCCAGACTCATACAAGTCAGCAGTCTACATCCATGTCTGTCTAGACTCATACAAGTCAGCAGTCTACATCCATGTCTGTCCAGACTCATACAAGTCAGCAGTCTACATCCATGTCTGTCTAGACTCATACAAGTCAGCAGTCTACATCCATGTCTGTCTAGACTCATACAAGTCAGCAGTCTACATCCATGTCTGTCCAGACTCATACAAGTCAGCAGTCTACATCCATGTCTGTCCAGACTCATACAAGTCAGCAGTCTACATCCATGTCTGTCCAGACTCATACAAGTCAGCAGTCTACATCCATGTCTGTCCAGACTCATACAAGTCAGCAGTCTACATCCATGTCTGTCCAGACTCATACAAGTCAGCAGTCTACATCCATGTCTGTCCAGACTCATACAAGTCAGCAGTCTACATCCATGTCTGTCCAGACTCAGACAAGTCAGCAGTCTACATCCATGTCTGTCCAGACTCAGACAAGCACAAATACCTTGAAGCCCACAGTGAAGTGATGTGGCCATTCAGCCTTATGCCACTTTAAGCAACAACACAGCTAATTGTTTTCAATGTGGAAAATGGTCCGACCCCTTACCCCTAAACCACTCCCCCTACCCACCCCCTCACCCTAAGCCACTCCCCCTACCCACCCCTCGAACTCTGACTGACCTTCAAAGCCCTAGTTACAGCCCACTTTCCCTAGCCCCACCCCCTTACTGATCACCAGTGTTGGGACTAACGCATTATTAAGTAACGTGTTACAGTAACTAAGTTACTTTTTGCGGTAACGAGTACTGTAATGAATTACTTCATCAGTAACGTAACGTACTTACAATTATTGCGGTTTAAACAGGCTCATTACTTGTTACTTCACAATTCTGTGCGGGACCTACAGCAGCGAGGGTAGAGAGGAAAATGCGAGTCTGACGGCGGTCTGATGAGGAAGTAGGCTAATCGTGCGGCACTTCTATACTTTCTAATGTTACTGGACCAA
>NW_028152172.1:63200-105700 GCF_964638095.1 Poromitra crassiceps | reverse complement strand
GCAAGAAAAAGTAGCGCGAGACCCATTCCTGGCTAATGATTGAGTCTCGCATTTTGGTCCTCCGCTGACGCCACTCGTTTGATCTCACCCGGCGTTACAAATAATTCGATGTGGTTGAGTTTCAATTCGTGTTAACGTAACGTGTCAACATGTATCCTATCTATTAATAAGCGCCCGGGAAATTAACGTTAATGTTAAGACACCAATTTCACAAATACGGACGTCTGCAACGTTACTTTACGGAATGGCATCCGCAGCTCAATTCGCTTCTGTCAGCAGAGACAAAGTTGAACTGTTGGAAAGGATTTACTTGTACTTTGGGACAGGAAGAATAACTAATTGTGTCATCTATTGAGCACACAGCTTATGACTTTATGTCTTCTGCTTGGGCGGAGAGTCTTGATGCGTATATAAAACTGATATGGAGAAATGTACCGCATTTTCAGCGAGGCAAGGCTTTTTCTCGTCCAACCACCGGCGCGCGGTCCCCAGCGCAGTCGCCCTCCAGCCCTACAGCCTATGGCATATTTGTAGCAGCAAAACCCAGGCTTTTCCACACCTCTGATTCACCTAACGTTAACACTACAACCCTGAAATACACGTTACCAAACGTTCTTTTAGAAGGCTGGCAACGTTAGGCTGTCATCAAAGTAAAACGTCACCATGTCTGTAAATTACTGCTTGCAGTTGCACTCATGTCTGTGTGTGTGTGTGACAAATTAGACCTACCTGTGTGCCTTGAAAATAAGGTGGTTCAAAATAAAGTGGCTAAATGCAACCTTTTTCTTCTCATGTTTTTTGTTTATTAATTAAAATTATCAATAATTATCGATATAGACTGATATGAAAGATGTTATATCAATATGCTTTTTAACTATATCGCCCAGCCCTACTCATGCTATAATATACAGTCTCTAGAAGTGTATGATTCAACTTTTCCCATGTTCTAATCTAGTGTAAAAAAACAAACTGAAAAAAGAAAAGAAAAAATAAACAAAAATCGCAATAAATCGTAATATCGAATCGCAATAATCGTAGAATCGCAATACTTAAGAATCGCAATATATATCGAATCGGCACCCAAGTATCGTGATAGTATCGAATCGGGAGATAAGTGAATCGGCACAGCCCTAGTTATTAGTGTAGTTTTCAGTTCTCTCATCCCTCAAGATGTCTACAGATATATAAGCCAGGCTTCACTAAGAAGGAGAGATCTACCAGAGGAAACCAACAGGAGAGAGGGAGGAGAGGATAGTGGAGATCTATGAGAGCGTAGAGACTGTGAGAGACCAGCAGCCTGAACCTACGCAGGAAGGAGGATCAAGCACTCAGATGTTTCTTCTGGCCGTCCAGAGAAGCAGAAAGTGTTTCAGAGCTGCTGCAGTGAGTCTGAGCCTGCTGAGCCTTCTGCTGGGGACTGTTATCATCCTGTCCATCAACTATATTTCAATCATGGTCGAAAGAGAGAATTTCATGCTGGAAAGAAACCAACTCAACATCAGTTACCACAATCTGACTCAAGAGAGAAACCAGTTACAGACCCGTTACAATGATCTGACTCAAGAGAGAAACAAATTACAGACTAAAGTCAACCAGATGAATGGCACAATTGGAAAGATACTGGGGAAAAAACAGGGACAGACTTGTTACAATGGCAGCTGCTCGCTGCTCTACTCCATCAAGATGACTTCGTTTGAGACGATCAATGCAAGTACCAATGCACGCTCAGAGACTTTATCCTACACTGACGACCAAGGTGCAAATATTGTTCTACCGCAGTCACTCTTCAAAGACTGCTTCCAGCCTCCTGTGCCATGCACACTCTCCCTCACAAGAGAACTAGAGGACCTGAAGAAAACTGAATCCAGGTATCTCTGGCATTCCATTACTCTCTCAGAATATTGGCGTGAAAAAAGGATTCCTCGTGGACTCCGTAACAACAAGACCCCGTCCTTTGGGTTGGACGACAAGGAATTCATGCAAAAGTGGGAGCAGATCTTAAATAAATGCTCCTTGGACCTTATGCTCTTAATTATTCAGAAAACAAGGTCTGAAACAGAAAAAGTCAAGACCAACATCACACGCCTTGAGATTGAAATCAAAACCAAAATTGACACTGTGGCGTTTAATGAGATGACAACCAAAATCTCTGCATCAGAGGAGGGGCTCGCGTGGTGGGTAGGAGAGCCACCCCCCCCACGGCGCTCCCCACGCAACAGTCAACAGTGATCGACCTTTCCGACTACAGCCTCACAGAAGCCGAACAGACTGTCCTTGGCAAAGGTCTCTCCTTTGCAACCAGCAACAAAGTTGACCAGTTTTCTCTCAAGGTAGACACTTTTAAATTTGTTAGATTACTCCACCTCAAACACTTTTTCTCCAGGCCTAATGCCTCAACAAATCCTAACACTGTTTGCACTGATCAGGGCCCGTATTTATCAAGCGTCTCAGAGTGCCATTTTAGTCCTAAGTGCTGAGAATTTGTGAAATTTAGTCCTACTCTCACACTTAAGAATAAAAGCTTTTTATCAACCTTCTTAAGACTAGGAAACACTCCTACTCCCCCAGCTATTTAGGAGTCCTCAGGAGGTGTCCTAAGTGGTTAGGAGTTGCCAGCAGGGCAATGTTGACCAGTGGTGTAGTCTACCTTTTTTCAGAGGGTATACTGACTCTGACTGACATTTCCCACGGATATTGTCGCGTTTTTCTTTCATGGCTTGACAGAAAAAGTATGCCTTCACGCGCCTAGTTGGCTTGAAAATAGAACTCACGTAAAAATCGGCGCAGCTCAGGCGAGGCGTGGGTACACGGAAGGTTCACGTTGAGGCGCCCTGTGTACACAGCCTCATTGACTAAAAAGGACGCCTATTTAAAAGCGTGGGTAAAGGCAAGGCTTGGGTGCTGTGTGTGAACGTAGGGTAACACACAGAGCGCACAGGGTGAATTTTATAAATGGAAATTGAAAACGATACATATCATAGCGCATTTCCCAGTGCGCATATGCAAATCTGAGTCATTTCGCAGTGTGTATACGGCGTATATCTGCGTATCACGTAGACGACACCACTGATGTTGACATCACGGCATTCAGGAGACAGAGACGTGCGTGAATCTTCTCCACTAAGCACAGCGTGTCATCCTCCCTCCAATTCGGCTTTCTTTTGGATTCCATGTTTGCTCATCATACAGCCTATAGAACCTGGCTATATAGGGTAGTCAATTGACAGCACACCAGTTTCGAGTCAGTTGTGGGATTAGGTAAATTGGGTGGATTAGGAAAGATTTAGCCTATTCTTGAGTCATTTTCAATGTAGGCTATCTTGTATTATTTTGTTGATAATTTCTTCTGAAATTATTGGTGAATATATGCTACACTCCCATTGTGCATTTCACTGTTGAATCATCTCTATTTAGGATATTTCGTGCATAAGGGATTCCATTCAGCGATTGGCCATTCCTGTGTACTTGGAATTGTGTCATCAACATTTCCCTTTACGGCACACACACCTGTCACCACACACACACACACACACACACACACACACACACACACACACACACACACACACACACACACACCTGTCGTAAATCAGCTCTGAGATTGACACTTAGGATTCAGTCCTACACCTCGCTGAAAGAGGGAGTAAGATGCATAATAACTGACTTTTAAGTGCAGCTTTTAGCTGGGAATTTTTTTGCTCATAAGTGTACTCTTAGCAGTGTTCTTAGGAGTAATTCTAGGAAGCTTGATAAATACGGGCCCTGGTCTCCAACCCAACTTCTAGAGAAACCACTCCTTTTAAGAAGAAATCCTCCTTCTTACCCTCTTCCTTTCTTAGCCCTTCAATTGTCACTTTTGGACAACTAGTAGAAAAAGACCTGGCTCAAATCTGCCAAACTACTAAATATAGACATGGTAATATGACTAAGAGTGAATTTGAAGCACTACGTAACCTTGAACTGAAGCAGGACATAATTATACGCCCAGCCGACAAAGGGGGCTGTGGTGGTCATGAACTTTGATAATTATGACCTTGGCATCAAAAAACAATTAATGGATATTAACCACTATTCCACATTACCTTCTAACCCCACAACTAATATTAAGGCTATGAAGATGAATTTATTGATGTTTCTCATAAGAGAGGTTTTATTACTGACAAAGAAAAACAATTTCTGTCAATGGATCACCCTATTTGTCCAGTTTTCTATGGTGTACCCAAGGTCCACAAATGCAATGTTGACCCTCCTCTTCGTCCCATTGTATCTTCCATTGGCAGCCTCACTGAGCCTTTGTCAAAATATGTTGACTACTTTTTGAGAAAATATGTCCATGAGCTGCCATCTTACCTTGGTGACACTGCTGATGTCCTGAATATCATTAAAAATGTCAAATGTGAACATGGTGATATTTTAGCCTCACTTGATGTACAAAGCTTGTATACATGTATTCCCCACAATGTGGGTCTTGAGGCTCTGACCTATTATTTAGACAAACGTCCAGCTGGTGTCTTACCTCCTTCTGCCTTTTTAGTGGATATAGCTGAAATAATTTTATCTAACAACTTTTTTAAATATACAGGTAACTATTACCTCCAAACCCAAGGTACAGCCATGGGTAGCGCCTTTGCTCCCTCATATGCCTGTTTGGTCATGGGCCGCTGGGAAGAAATATTTATCTTCAACCCACTTAATAACATCTTTCACTCAAAGATCTCTTTATGGCGTAGATATATTGATGATGTTTTACTAATCTGGAAAGGTACTGTTGAAGAGCTAAATGCTTTCCTTCAATATGTTAATTCAACCACCAATTACCTTTCTTTTACTCTGGAGTTTGACATCAACCAGATCAACTTCTTAGACCTCTCCATATACAAGGGAGACGATGGTATGCTGGAAACCACTACCGTAAATTCCGGACTATAAGCCGCGGCTTTTTCCCCGTTTTTTGGGCTTTTTTGGCCCCTGCGGCTTATATAACGGTGCGGCTTATCTATGGATTTTTTCAAAAAAAAAAAAAAAAAAAAATGAATTCTCTCTTCTTTAGCACTCTTTCTAACTATAAATCCACTTCTGTTTTAATTTCCTCTCTTGCCCTCTTTTCACCACACCGCGGACACTGTGTGCACTGTAAAAAAAAACACAGGTGGTGTTGTGTTATGTTGTTTTGTTGAAATGTTAATAAATGGGAGCTTCCTCAAACAGCCATCTCTTTCCCGACAATCCCCTCTGTGCACGAACCCTTACATATGGTAATTAAACATTAAAACACAATTAAAAAAAAAAAAAAAAAAAAAAAAAAAAACATTAAAACACCCGCGGCTTATAGTCCGGTGCGGCTTATATATGTAACAAACAGTCAATTTTGCAGGTGCGGCTTATAGTCCGGTGCGGCTTATAGTGCGGAATTTACGGTATATATCGAAAACCCCTCAGCAGGAATACTCTGCTTAGAGCAGACAGCAACCATTCCCATCACCTTATTCACAATATCCCGGTAGGTCAATTTTTGCGCCTCAGAAGAAACTGCAGCTCACTTCCTAATTTCAAATTAAAAGCCACAGAGCTAACTACTCGCTTTCTGGAAAGAGGTTACATCAGTGCTGACTTAGACAAAGCATACCAAAGAGCACTTAACACTGATAGAACATCTTTACTCAGTAAAAAAATCCAAACAATCACCTGCTCGTCTTTGTTTTTCTACTCAGTACACTCCAGCAGCAGGCAGAATTAAGCACACCATTTTAAAACACTGGCATATTTTAAAAAGTGATCCTCGACTTGCTGAGTTTTGTATTAATCCTCCTCTCTTTGCTTTTAGACGTTCCCGCAGCCTAAGAGACCGTCTAGTCCACTCGGACATGACCCCTCCTACTCCCTCCACCTGGCTCCCCTCCAAACCTCCCCAGGGCTTCTTCAGATGTGGCAACTGCGCCCAGTGCTCCAACTCTGCAAATTCTAAAACTTTCACCCACCCCCATAATGGTAAAAAATTTGGCATACGCTCATTCATAAACTGCAACAGCACCCATGTTATTTATCTACTTATTTGTCCATGCTCTTTGGCGTACATAGGCCAAACAAAGAGACCTCTTAAAATCAGAATCTCAGAACACAAAACTGCAATACGCACTAAAAACATGGACAACGCTATGGCCAGACATTACAGTCAAGCCAACCATGGCTCCCCAGCAACCCTCAGGTTCTGTGGAATTGAAAAAGTGTCAATGTCTCCTAGGGGTGGTAACATTATTAAAAAACTCTCATGCAGAGAAGCTTTTTGGATTCACACACTGGAGACACTGGAGCCTGCAGGCCTCAATGAAGAACTCTCCCTCTCCCCCTTCCTTTAGACAGTCTCCTTTAAGTTATCGGCTGCCTTTCATTTCTTGGTCTTGTTTTTACTCCTTTATTGTTGTACTTTGTTTTTATAGCCTTATCACCTTCCTCCCCTCCCCCCTATAATGCACTGTACATCCTTTATTAGGCCTTTACCTGGGTTTTGATATTGTTGTATTCTGTTTTTATAGCCTCCCCCCCCCCTCCTCTTACCCCCTTCCCCCCACCTATAATGCACTGTACATTTTATTTTATATTAGGCCTGTTTAGGCTCTTTACTAATAAACTGCTGTACCTTGTTTTTATAGCCTATTTCCCCTCCCCTCCTATAATGCACTGTACATTTTTATTTTATATTAGGCCTGTTTAGGCTCTGTACTAATAAACTGCTGTACCTTGTTTTTATAGCCTATTTCCCCTCCCCTCCTATAATGCACTGTACATTTTATTTTATATTAGGCCTGTTTAGGCTCTTTACTAATAAACTGCTGTACCTTGTTTTTATAGCCTATTTCCCCTCCCCTCCTATAATGCACTGTACATTTTTATTTTATATTAGGCCTGTTTAGGCTCTTTACTAATAAACTGCTGTACCTTGTTTTTATAGCCTATTTCCCCTCCCCTCCTATAATGCACTGTACATTTTTATTTTATATTAGGCCTGTTTAGGCTCTTTACTAATAAACTGCTGTACCTTGTTTTTATAGCCTATTTCCCCTCCCCTCCTATAATGCACTGTACATTTTTATTTTATATTAGGCCTGTTTAGGCTCTTTACTAATAAACTGCTGTACCTTGTTTTTATAGCCTATTTCCCCTCCCCTCCTATAATGCACTGTACATTTTATTTTATATTAGGCCTGTTTAGGCTCTTTACTAATAAACTGCTGTACCTTGTTTTTATAGCCTATTTCCCCTCCCCTCCTATAATGCACTGTACATTTTTATTTTATATTAGGCCTGTTTAGGCTCTTTACTAATAAACTGCTGTACCTTGTTTTTATAGCCTATTTCCCCTCCCCTCCTATAATGCACTGTACATTTTTATTTTATATTAGGCCTGTTTAGGCTCTTTACTAATAAACTGCTGTACCTTGTTTTTATAGCCTATTTCCCCTCCCCTCCTATAATGCACTGTACATTTTAATTTTATATTAGGCCTGTTTAGGCTCTTTACTAATAAACTGCTGTACCTTGTTTTTATAGCCTATTTCCCCTCCCCTCCTATAATGCACTGTACATTTTAATTTTATATTAGGCCTGTTTAGGCTCTTTACTAATAAACTGCTGTACCTTGTTTTTATAGCCTATTTCCCCTCCCCTCCTATAATGCACTGTACATTTTTATTTTATATTAGGCCTGTTTAGGCTCTTTACTAATAAACTGCTGTACCTTGTTTTTATAGCCTATTTCCCCTCCCCTCCTATAATGCACTGTACATTTTATTCTTATATTAGGCCTGTTTAGGCTCTGTACTAATAAACTGCTGTACCTTGTTTTTATAGCCTATTTCCCCTCCCCTCCTATAATGCACTGTACATTTTTATTTTATATTAGGCCTGTTTAGGCTCTTTACTAATAAACTGCTGTACCTTGTTTTTATAGCCTATTTCCCCTCCCCTCCTATAATGCACTGTACATTTTTATTTTATATTAGGCCTGTTTAGGCTCTGTACTAATAAACTGCTGTACCTTGTTTTTATAGCCTATTTCCCCTCCCCTCCTATAATGCACTGTACATTTTTATTTTATATTAGGCCTGTTTAGGCTCTGTACTAATAAACTGCTGTACCTTGTTTTTATAGCCTATTTCCCCTCCCCTCCTATAATGCACTGTACATTTTTATTTTATATTAGGCCTGTTTAGGCTCTTTACTAATAAACTGCTGTACCTTGTTTTTATAGCCTATTTCCCCTCCCCTCCTATAATGCACTGTACATTTCTATTTTATATTAGGCCTGTTTAGGCTCTTTACTAATAAACTGCTGTACCTTGTTTTTATAGCCTATTTCCCCTCCCCTCCTATAATGCACTGTACATTTTATTCTTATATTAGGCCTGTTTAGGCTCTGTACTAATAAACTGCTGTACCTTGTTTTTATAGCCTATTTCCCCTCCCCTCCTATAATGCACTGTACATTTTTATTTTATATTAGGCCTGTTTAGGCTCTGTACTAATAAACTGCTGTACCTTGTTTTTATAGCCTATTTCCCCTCCCCTCCTATAATGCACTGTACATTTTTATTTTATATTAGGCCTGTTTAGGCTCTGTACTAATAAACTGCTGTACCTTGTTTTTATAGCCTATTTCCCGTCCCCTCCTATAATGCACTGTACATTTTTATTTTATATTAGGCCTGTTTAGGCTCTTTACTAATAAACTGCTGTACCTTGTTTTTATAGCCTATTTCCCCTCCCCTCCTATAATGCACTGTACATTTTTATTTTATATTAGGCCTGTTTAGGCTCTGTACTAATAAACTGCTGTACCTTGTTTTTATAGCCTATTTCCCCTCCCCTCCTATAATGCACTGTACATTTTTATTTTATATTAGGCCTGTTTAGGCTCTTTACTAATAAACTGCTGTACCTTGTTTTTATAGCCTATTTCCCCTCCCTTCCTATAATGCACTGTACATTTTTATTTTACTCCAGGCTTTTATTTTTGAGGGTTGTTTGAGGCTATTTGAATAATAGGCAGGACCAAGCCATTGGCTAATTGCAAGCTCTGCCCCTTTTTCTTACCTGTTAAATGCTCTCCTTGCCTGTTACTCTGTTAGACCTGATGAAGACGTATGTACGTCGAAACGTTGTCTGACCATTTTGCACCTTAAATAAAAGGCATCATTGGATCCGAGCTGCTCCAGACTTATTCTTTTAAGTGTTGTTACAATGGCTGTCAGAGCAGTGCATCAGATCTGGGGCCATAAAGAGCAGAGAGGAACAATAACTTATGAGTAAACTGAATCAGGATGGAGTTTCCTGGATTGGACTGGATAAGACAGCGAGACAAACGCAGACGTGGGAGTGGGTGGACGGATCATCACTGACACCAACGTACTGGGCCTCAAAATACAAATTACAGGTACTACACATCATGCTGTGATCAGCAAGGAGTGTCAAGCCTGGTATTCTGATTTCAAGTACTGGATCTGTGAGAAATAGATTTCCTATGTTCCTTGTTGATAGGTGGCCGTGTGAGTGTTGGGAACATCATTAACACGACCAAAAACACTTTGCTATGAAACTGTATAGCATGTACTGTACAAGTTATTAGGGGTCCAACTAGGGCTGCTCGATTATGGCAAAAATCATAATCACGATTATTTTGATTGATATTGAGATCACGATTATTTAACACGATTATTCATTGACATTGAGAACATCATGAATTTATTGAACATTGACACTGGCTTTTCTTTTTAACATTGGATGTCTTTGGATTTTAGATATTATTGAAAATAAATAAATAAATAAGTGAAAATAAATAATAAAAGTGCAAAGATTTAGAAATAAAATAAAAACTAAAATAAATATACAGTACATGTAGGCCTACTATGTTGCAGTGAACTGCCACAACCAACTGCAACTATTAATCTACATTCAATGTTGGTAAACATCTGAATTAGTAGTCATTGAACCTCAAAACTAACCAAATGAGAACGCTATTGAGTAACGTTCGTTTACATTAATTAAATTACTCATTTGGCAGATGGTTTTATCCAAAGCGACTTACGTTTAGGTTTATAATAGGCTATTGTTAATGTTTATCTGTGAGCTCGTTAGCTGTTGAATATGCGGTCTCATTGTAAAGAGTGTCCTGAATCGATGACACTTTGCGGTGGCAGGAGTAACTAGATGGGGCTTTGTGTTTTTGTTCGTTTAGCGTTATTTCTTGGTCATAGACCACTTTGTGAGTGGATTTCAAGTGATTAAACGAAAGAGGGAGAGGTTGTGTTGCGGGGTGCTGCCACGACCGCGCATATCTTGACAGGTGGGTCAAAACTCGCATCGCAATTCCGTGATGTATATTCGCGTCACACATCAGTTACACATCAAGAGCGATGCGAATATAGGCTACAGCACGGAATTGCGATGCGAGTTTTGACCCACCTGTCACAGCCACAGACTTGGAACAAACAGTGCAAGATATGCGCAGTGTAAGGACCTTTAAACTCGGCGAAACCATAGTGTTTCCACCCCACATACGTTGTTTCACCTCTCTTCTCGACCAGCGGCTCTCTTTCTGTGACTTCTGTCATCTTATTCTTGTGCTAACAAGGAAATAAGCGGGGAGGAGAAACGTGCCGTGGCTCTTCACACGACAGTCACAACTCGAGCTGGTGTGCTTTGGGCTTTGGGGGAGGGGCCGAGCAAAGGAAGGTGTGCGCTTGATTTATAACACAAGACAGAACGAGAGAGACAAGAGCCGCAAAATCGTTTGATGTCGATTATCTTGTTTTCATAATCGTGGACAGCCCAAATCGTAATCTAGATTAAAATTTGATTAATCGAGCAGCCCTAGGTCCAACGCACATTGCAAGTTGTAGAGAGACACTTGCGACTTTTGATTTCAAGGCAGCTGCTGCAAGCTTCACTGCTGCAAAAAAGCGTAAGAAGCAGTAAAATTATATGCAGGACAGATTAAGCCTTCTTTTTTTCAAAAGGGGTTTTAATTCTATTTTATTTTATCTAAGGAAAGGCATATAGCGAATTGAAAGTAGGGTATTTTATTTCAATTATCTAATTGTATGAGAAAAAGCCTATAGCAAACAGAAATATGTGATATATGTGAAAATATTATGAGCCATGTTTATTTCAAAGAGTGTTTATCCAGAGCCATTATGGTTATTTCAAAGTGTTTGTTTTGCCATAATGAACGCATGCCTGGCAGCGTCACATGGCCTGAGTCTATTGTCAGGAGTCAGGACAAATCAGCAATAAGCAGTTTTTTTTTCAGAGTTTTATTCTTTATTTGATTTTATCAGAGAAAAAGCCTAGCCTATAGGAAATGAAAATGTGTGATTTCACTGCACTAATTAAAATAGGCTATTTGTGAGCAATAGTTTGTGATTTTTTTGTTTATTTTCAAAGAGAAGATTAAAATATTATGAGCCATGGTTATTTCAAAGAGTGTTTGTTTTGCCGTAAAGAACACACGCAATGCGGCATCGCGTGGCCTGACTATTGTTGGCAGTCAGGACAAATAGGCTAATTGAGTCTTATTGGCTGTTTATACTTTCAAAAATAAATCTACATACCTAATTATGTCATTCTTGATATAGCCCCTAAGCCTATAACAATTGTTTTTAAAGTCCCTGGAAACCAAAATCCACAAAAACGTTCTAACTATGTTATTTAGGGTCTTATGTTAGTAATTGTCTGCCTCCGAAATTATTATACATTACTTTCAACCCAAAGCCTTAAAATCGACACTTTTCTACAAGATTCTACAAGATACTTCCTCATTGAAGAGAGCAGTGCGCGAGGTGCTAAAATGCAGGAGCTTATGACGTCATAAGCTCTATATAACCTTTGTACACGCGCGCAATCTGCCCTTCTTTTGTCCGTTCTTTGCCCCCAGTGACAGCGCTGCCTCAGTGTCCGTCTGCCTCCCACTCTGTGCCGAGCGCTATTTTCTCTCTCTCTCTCTCTCTCTCTCTCTCTCTCTCTCGTGAGAGAGAGCACAGAGAGACACACAGCCTGGTGACGCGAGGTTACTCACACATACACACACACACACACACGCTGTGCAGTCGCAGCAAGAGTCCCTCTCCGAGCAACGAACACACACACGCACGGTGTGTGTGTGTCGATCTCTCTTTCTCCGTTTCCCTCCCCCCCTCTGTCTCGCGCTCTCTCTCTCGGAGGCTGCTGCAGATGGGACACGCCCACACATTCCGCAGGAGAAAATACACTCTAAAAAATAATTCATTCTCATTACTTTTGCCAGACTGTCAAACCTAAATTTATATACTTTGCGACATTCATCATCGTTCAAATTTGGCTGGTGGCTTATTAACATAGGCTCCTGTGATGTGATGAACTCAAAATGCTAAATAATAATAAAATATTTCTGGTTTCCAGGGACTTTAAGCTCAATCAACACAGATCTAATATGTGTCCTGAATTGATCCCACTTGTCCTTTATTTGAAATCTTAAAGGACACATTGTCCTGGCACCTGTTGTTCATAGTGGAAACCCTGGTCCAAGCACGTAATGCTGGGACCCTACTGCATTGTATATATTTGCTGGAATTGTTCATTTGTTGTTTCTGTGTCTGCAGCTGTATGTGTACTGTATGCAAAAGTATATATTTTTTTGGCATTGTTGTCATGCTGTCATGCTGAAATTTGTATAAAGAAAGTTGACAATATATTGTTATTGCTGTCACTCACTACATTGTTTCTCTCATTTCTAGGTGATCCTGGTACTAATGTGTCATTCTGTGCTGTTTGCTGTGTGCTGCTTGTTATGTGTCCATGTAGCAGAGCTGTTCCTTCATTCAATCCTACGGTGCTGAAAGCAGTTGCCACAGATCTTGGTCATATCGTGTGATGGTAAAGATGACTTTCTATTCTTTTCTGTTGTGTTCTGTCAAACTGCAGCCAAACAGCAACATGCACATCCCCCTAGCCCCACCCCCTTACTGATCACACACCCCTCCCACCACCCACATCCCCCTAGCCCCACCCCCTTACTGATCACACACCCCTCCCACCACCCACATCCCCCTAGCCCCACCCCCTTACTGATCACACACCCCTCCCACCACCCACATCCCCCTAGCCCCACCCCCTTACTGTTCACACACCCCTCCCACCACCCACATCCCCCTAGCCCCACCCCCTTAGCCCCACCCCCTTACTGTTCACACACCCCTCCCACCACCCACATCCCCCTAGCCCCACCCCCTTACTGACCACACACACCTCCCACCACCCACATCCCCCTAGCCCCACCCCCTTACTGATCACACACCCCTCCCACCACCCACATCCCCCTAGCCCCACCCCCTTACTGACCACACACACCTCCCACCACCCACATCCCCCTAGCCCCACCCCCTTACTGTTCACACACCCCTCCCACCACCCACATCCCCCTAGCCCCACCCCCTTACTGATCACACACCCCTCCCACCACCCACATCCCCCTAGCCCCACCCCCTTACTGTTCACACACCCCTCCCACCACCCACATCCCCCTAGCCCCACCCCCTTACTGATCACACACCCCTCCCACCACCCACATCCCCCTAGCCCCACCCCCTTACTGATCACACACCCCTCCCACCACCCACATCCCCCTAGCCCCACCCCCTTACTGACCACACACCCCTCCCACCACCCACATCCCCCTAGCCCCACCCCCTTACTGACCACACACCCCTCCCACCACCCACATCCCCCTAGCCCCACCCCCTTACTGATCACACACCCCTCCCACCACCCACATCCCCCTAGCCCCACCCCCTTACTGTTCACACACCCCTCCCACCACCCACATCCCCCTAGCCCCACCCCCTTACTGATCACACACCCCTCCCACCACCCACATCCCCCTAGCCCCACCCCCTTACTGATCACACACCCCTCCCACCACCCACATCCCCCTAGCCCCACCCCCTTACTGTTCACACACCCCTCCCACCACCCACATCCCCCTAGCCCCACCCCCTTACTGACCACACACCCCTCCCACCACCCACATCCCCCTAGCCCCACCCCCTTACTGATCACACACCCCTCCCACCACCCACATCCCCCTAGCCCCACCCCCTTACTGATCACACACCCCTCCCACCACCCACATCCCCCTAGCCCCACCCCCTTACTGACCACACACCCCTCCCACCACCCACATCCCCCTAGCCCCACCCCCTTACTGACCACACACCCCTCCCACCACTCACATCCCCCTAGCCCCACCCCCTTACTGATCACACATCCCTCCCACCACTCACATCCCCCTAGCCCCACCCCCTTACTGATCACACACCCCTCCCACCACTCACATCCCCCTAGCCCCACCCCCTTACTGATCACACACCCCTTCCACCACCCACATCTCCTTAGCCCCACCCCCTTACTGATCACACACCCCTCCCACCACCCACATCTCCTTAGCCCCACCCCCTTACTGATCACACACCCCTCCCACCACCCACATCCCCCTAGCCCCACCCCCTTACTGATCACAACTATCAACTATTGACATGGCAATTAGGGGTGGGGGAAAAAATCGATTCACCTAAGTATCGCGATTTTTAATGTCACGATTTTTTGGATCGATCTTTTATTCCAGAATCGATAATCGCAAATTTAAATTTTTTTTTTTTTTTTTTTTTGGGTGCTTGCAGTCAGGCCACTCACTGAACAGCAGGCCAGGCGCCGCCTACTGGTTTACTAGTGGTTTTATTACTTTATTAGTTAGTCTGAAGTAATAATTACACTTCAGGGTTAAAGTGGGTGCATCTCATTGTAAAATTGGACTTCAAACGGCCCAAATCTGGCTTCAAACGGCCCAAATTTCACGCACGTTGGCCCATATCGGCCTGGCCTGCTTGGTATCTAATGCCCGGCCTGAATTATGATCCCAGTCGGCCCCTGTTTTTAACTATATCGCCCAGCCCTACTCATAATATACAGTCTCTAGTGTATGATTCAACTTTTCCCATGTTCTAATCTAGTAACAAACTGAAAAAATAAAAGAAAAAAATAAACAAAAATCGCAATAAATCGTAATATCGAATCGCAATAATCGTAGAATCGCAATACTTAAGAATCGCAATATAAATCGAATCGGCACCCAAGAATCGTGATAGTATCGAATCGGGAGATAAGTGAATCGCCACAGCCCTAATGGCAATACATTGATTGGATCTTGAATACCAGCTATCTGCTAATAGTTTGTTTGTGCACATCTGCCGGCAGGGCTCCTTCCTACACATTCCTACACAAGGAGGCCATTTTGAGAACCACTAGCCTCCAACACTTTAGCCGTTTTCACACATGCGCTTTATACCAGGAAATGAGCAGAAAGTGGTCTATGCCTTTCATGTGTGAAAATTGTTTTCCGGCACAAGAGCGCCCCCGCGATCGCTGATCTTTTACCAGCTCCTCGGTAGTGACAGGACCGGTATGCTGGCAGAGCGACTCAAGTGTGAAACGTGTCAAGTCATTTGCCGGTCCTTCTCTCATGGGTGAGGTGTACACACGTTGCTTAATGTTCCAGCGTGCATCATCTAATCATTCGCGCACATCAAAGCAAACTGGCGAAATTATCTTCTCGTCTCCTCTGCCCTACCTCCTCCTCCCCATGCCTGGTGCACAGCGCAGCGTGCAACAGTTAAATTACCTTACAGCCAGTGTTAAATCATCCAAAATTAACCTGAAACAATAGCAGATGAGCTGATAAATGCCGACTTGTTCAACGAGCAACAGGTTAGCGGATGTGATAGATAACATCATTAGGCTACATTCCCAAAACGAGTGTTATTTTGTGACTAGCAAACGTTTAACGTCGGAGTTCGACAAGGAAATGCGATGCGAGCAGGCATGCACTGCAGGCATGTGGGCTGCAGTGCAGAGTAGTATCCAGGCAGCGTCAAGCCAGCGTAAACACAGCCGCCCAACGCTTGTATGTAGAGAAAGCAAATGCACGAAGCGAAATGTGGAAGTATTTTGCTTACGTTGCTGACAGCGAAGGCAAGCCCCCTGGACACATCAAAGGAAGCCAGTCTGTAAAAAGTGCTTCAACGCGACGCAGGTGAACGGATAAACATCGAACCAGCCAGGCTATTTCTCTCCGACAGGGATCCCAACTTCTTCAAAGATTTCAGTTAATTTACAGCCAACGCAAGACGAGGAGCTTGTACCTGCCATTGCAAAGCACATCTGCAAAGATATGGCTTCAATTTACACGGTAGAGAAACGGGGGTTTGGTGAGTTGGTGCAAACACTCGATCCAAGATACACAATGCCAAGCCCAAAACACTTGGGCCGAGTCGTCTTGCCTGGCTTATATGACGAGTGCCGGGCCAAAGTGGAGGATGAAATACACCAGGTGATGTACTATGCTACAACAACAGATATGTGCTCGAGCCCAACCACACATCCATATATGAGCCTGACCATCCACTTCATCGACCAGGAGTGGAACCTCCGCAGTCGGTGCTTACAGACTACCGTAAATTCCGGACTATAAGACGCACCGGTCTATAAGACGCACCTTCAAAGGTGACTATTTTTTTCTTCTATAAGCCGCATCGGTCTATAAGCCGCGGGTGTTTTGATGTTTAATTACCATAAGGCTTCGTGCACAGAGGGGATTGTCGGGAAATAGATGGCTGTTTGGGGAAGCTCCCATTTATTAACATTTCAACAAAACAAAAGTCAGGTCACTAATCCCCAGACAAAATCACACATTGTGGTATTTTTTGTTTTTTTTACAGTGCACACAGTGTCCGCGGTGTGGTGAAAAGAGGGCAAGAGAGGAAATTAAAACAGAAGTGGATTTATAGTTAGAAAGAGTGCTAAAGAAGAGAGAATTCCGTTTTTTATTTTTTTATTTTAGTTACTCACAGTACTATTGACCAGTCCAACTCAAAAGATATTCGGCAGTTTCACTTTGAGCTCTTGTTCCGCCGCTGTCCATCAATGGTTATGACGAGTCTCGCTGGGTACAGTACGCCAAAGCGATATCCATTGACTTTAACCTTTTCGATGATGCTGTTGTATGTTGCGCGTTTCTGTTGCACCAACGCGGAGAGGTCCTGCCGGACGAAAAAGCGCGTACCCTCCCAGGTGAGGGGCTTCTTCCCCGCAGCCTGGAGGATGAGTTGACGGTCGGGCCAGCGGAGTAGGCAGATGAAGATGGCCCTCGGTGGCAGGCCGGGGTCTGGACGTGGCCGAGGCGCCCGGTGTGCCCTGTCCACCTCTGGTGGTTTCTCGCCTTCCTTCAGGTCCAGGATGTAACACAGGATTTTGCCACGAAAGCGTCCATGTCACCAATCTCAGCTCCCTCTTTTACATTGATCAGGCGAATGTTATTTCTTTTACTCCTGCTGATTAAGTCATCAACCTGCGTGTGCAGGGTTTCGATTTGTTTTTGCATTTTATCCACTTTCGGACTCACTGTGTTGTTTTTGTCCTCCAGTGCGCTGATGCGCTTTTCCGCATTAGAAACTCTGTTCGCTTATTTTCTTTAGTGAGTGAGTGGATGGACTTCTGCACGTTTTCAAACTTGTTTTCAAGCTGCTCAAACCTCTGAGCGATGTCGGACTTAATCGATAGTGTTTCACGGAGTAAAAGTTTAGCCCAAGCCGTGTATCTCCAGCCTCCAGCAGGTGAGTCATTTCCTCATTCATGGCGGTGATTGCTTCGTCTTTTTCTTTCTGCTTACCTGTGTTGTGTTATGTTATGTTATGTTATGTTATGTTGTTAAAAGAGGGCAAGAGAGGAAATTAAAACAGAAGTGGATTTATAGTTAGAAAGAGTGCTAAAAAAGAGAGATTTTTTTTTTTTTTTTTTGAAAAAATCCATAGATAAGCCGCACCGTTATATAAGCCGCAGGGGCCAAAAAAGGCCAAAAAACGGGAAAAAAGCCGCGGCTTATAGTCCGGAATTTACGGTAACAAGTTTCTTTAAAACACAGGAACAGTCTGTAAGAAACTTGTACAATATAATAGGGTGGGAGAAAAAATCGATTCACCTAAGTATCGCGATTTTTAATGTCACGATTTTTTGAATCGATCTTTTATTCCAGAATCAATAATCGCATTTTTTCTGTTTATGTATGAAATGCTCCCACTTTCATCAATCACATAGAGCGCTTCCCTCTGCTCCGTGGCTCATACAGCCAATCATGTACCTTGTTAGTACAAGTGACACGGAAATAGCCAATCATTTAACAGACAAACTCCGAGTGCACCCGCCCCATGACCCGCCCCCACTCACACACAGCAAATCATATCCCTTGATCCAGAGCCGAGAGTCCCGACATTTCCTGGCTGCAGCACTGTCGAGTTGCAGGAAAATAGACAGTTTGTGTTGTACTCTGAAAGGGTTTCCCCCCCCTTGAATCAAATTGTACATTATCAGCTTTATTTTAGCAAGAAAAAGTAGCGCGAGACCCATTCCTGGCTAATGATTGAGTCTCGCATTTTGGTCCTCCGCTGACGCCACTCGTTTGATCTCACCCGGCGTTACAAATAATTCGATGTGGTTGAGTTTCAATTCGTGTTAATATAACGTGTCAACATGTATCCTATCTATTAATAAGCGCCCGGGAAATTAACGTTAATGTTAAGACACCAATTTCACAAATACGGACGTCTGCAACGTTACTTTACGGAATGGCATCCGCAGCTCAATTCGCTTCTGTCAGCAGAGACAAAGTTGAACTGTTGGAAAGGATTTACTTGTACTTTGGGACAGGAAGAATAACTAATTGTGTCATCTATTGAGCACACAGCTTATGACTATATGTCTTCTGCTTGGGCGGAGAGTCTTGATGCGTATATAAAACTGATATGGAGAAATGTACCGCATTTTCAGCGAGGCAAGGCTTTTTCTCGTCCGACCACCGGCGCGCGGTCCCCAGCGCAGTCGCCCTCCAGCCCTACAGCCTATGGCATATTTGTAGCAGCAAAACCCACCCAGGCTTTTCCACACCTCTGATTCACCTAACGTTAACACTACAACCCTGAAATACACGTTACCAAACGTTCTTTTAGAAGGCTGGCAACGTTAGGCTGTCATCAAAGTAAAACGTCACCATGTCTGTAAATTACTGCTTGCAGTTGCACTCATGTCTGTGTGTGTGTGACAAATTAGACCTACCTGTGTGCCTTGAAAATAAGGTGGTTCAAAATAAAGTGGCTAAATGCAACCTTTTTCTTCTCATGTTTTTTGTTTATTAATTAAAATTATCAATAATTATCGATATAGACTGATATGAAAGATGTTATATCAATATGCTTTTTAACTATATCGCCCAGCCCTACTCATGCTATAATATACAGTCTCTAGAAGTGTATGATTCAACTTTTCCCATGTTCTAATCTAGTGTAAAAAAACAAACTGAAAAAAGAAAAGAAAAAATAAACAAAAATCGCAATAAATCGTAATATCGAATCGCAATAATCGTAGAATCGCAATACTTAAGAATCGCAATATATATCGAATCGGCACCCAAGTATCGTGATAGTATCGAATCGGGAGATAAGTGAATCGGCACAGCCCTATTCACCTTATTCTTTGCCCACACATGGACGCTTCCGCATTACGTCATTTCGTAATAGTATTTCCGTTTTGACTTGCCAAAAACCCCGCAGGCAAAATGGACACACTGGCAGACTCCGCTCCTAAAGTGACAAAATGACTCCCCCATAAACTAACATATCTTGGCCAATACGTATGTAACATACAAAATAAAACAGCCCGTAATATCTTAATTTTATGTAGAATGCAGAGGACATGTAACTGTTTAGTTAAACTTGCATTCCAGGAATATTGTGCTCTAAAGATGACGTTAGTGGAGTCGAGGCTGTTGCGTCCTGAAACCCACATAGGTTGCGTGCGATTCGAGGCGTAACCTATGTGCGTTTTAGCGTAACCTATGTGCGATTCGAAATAACGCATCCGAGATAGAAACGTTATGAATATAGCCACGTTATAAACAACAAACTAACGCTGGTGATCCGTATGGAAACAGTGTTACTCGAAATGGTTAAAAGTTATATCAATTTGGTCATTCAGTGGCATTTTACTGCCATATAACATAACTAACTAGTGGCTAATATTAGCCACAGAAGGCAACTAGCGCTGAACCGGAAGAACAAATACGTTTGCGTTGAACGCGGAAGAGAGAAAAAGTGGCCGTGGTGAATAAGGTGAATTAAGTACATACATAAGTGCCTGGGTAGTGAGCAGCTAAATCATAGATTATTGAAAGATATTCCATATTCCAGACTGAAATGCTATAACAGAAGTATTGGCCAGAATGACATGAACATTTATTGGACACTTATTCAGCGGGTATCTTGCATGTTGCGTTCAGGTGCACTGTATTAAAAAAAAAAAAAAAAAAAAAAAAAATTTTGGTAAACATCTTTTTGTGGCGGTCAAAATCCTTTTGTGGCGGCCGCCACAAATTCCTTTATGTATGGGAAACACTGTTATTGTTGTAGTCGGTGACAATTCACTCAGTCAATAAGATCTCTCCTAAAGCAGGAAACAATCATCTATGTCGACACATCCTTGAGTCTTTCCTGTAAGTCGAGGAATGACACAGCAAACAGTTAGCGTTCACAGGGTCCCTCGCTTATACAGGAACATGGGTGGTAAAATACTGTCAACAATACAGTAAAAATCAGAAATTCTAAAATGAGATATGCACCATTTGGTACAAAGAAAATACTCTTACAAAATAATTGCAGGTATGAATGCAAAGCACATTGTGATTTGAGGTTATGAGTCATCTTTGTTAACAGAACTGTTATATAACTGATATATTTAGAGTGGTAAATGGATGTATAGGGTTTTGTCAAATCTTGTCAAGATACAAAAGGCAGAGGAAATCTCCAAATTAACCAGGCGCTTCCACTGTTTCACCAGCCAACTTAATTCTTAGAATAGAAGCTCAACATCCTGGTTGGGTTACATGTGAAAGTAGAAAGTCAAATGAACCGCAGTGATATTGACCAGCTTTTTGACTTGTCATGGTTAGTGGTATTTATAGCCATGGTTCTCTGGTGTCTAGTTTTGGAAAAGAGTTGTTCATGTTCAGATTCACTGAATGTACGGTAAGGGTGCGTTCACACCTACAGTTAAGTTTGCTCTGGTCCAAATCAGTTGAGGAGTTGGTGAACTCGGTTTGTTTTCCTCTTGGTTCTGTCTCTTTTCACACAGAGAAAAACACAAGCGAGCCCAAAATGCAGCACCGCAGGCCACGTGAGAATGTTCACGGCACTCAATGGTCAGATGGGTCTGGGGCGGGAGCAAGAATGTGACACAGAAAGACGTTCCTCGACTGCTCTCTAATTGGTCAGAATTTCCATGTGGGAAAACTCCAGGAAGTAAACAAAGAGTAAAAGACTAATCGTGCATTCCTTTATAACTGGGAACTGGTAATCTTACGACTTCAAAGGTCATGAGCTGGGACGGTGACGTCATCAGAGCTGGTATTTCCCATTCCAAACTCGTAGGAGCCTCAGCAGCCCCGACCTCAAAAATCCAAGATGGCTACGCCGCGCAACAACAGTAGTTATAATCGTAGTAATGTTGTTTAGCACTTTTTATTTGTGTTTCATTAAATCAGCTGTACACACAGCACTGCCTAACATCTATCTGTGTGGACATGAGGCTGCAGTGGTTGTATGCGCAAAATGCCGCAAAATGCCATGTTATCAACTGTTATTGCTAACAATGGCTAGCGACTGGATCTGACCAATGAACAGTGAACTTCCCAGCTCAAGTTTTCTGCAAATGGAACGCTAACAAAACGGACTCAACATCCCAGTTATTTTGCGATAAAGGAATGCGCCATCACTGCATTCGCCTGCATCCAGCTAGTCAGTCTGTTTCACCTGCATCCAGCTAGTCAGTCTGTTTCACCTGCATCCAGCTAGTCAGTCTGTTTCACCTGCATCCTGTTTCACCTGCATCCAGCTAGTCAGTCTGTTTCACCTGCATCCAGCTAGTCAGTCTGTTTCACCTGCATCCTGTTTCACCTGCATCCAACTAGTCAGTCTGTTTCACCTGCATCCAGCTAGTCAGTCTGTTTCACCTGCATCCAGCTAGTCAGTCTGTTTCACCTGCATCCTGTTTCACCTGCATCCAGCTAGTCAGTCTGTTTCACCTGCATCCAGCTAGTCAGTCTGTTTCACCTCCATCCAGCTAGTCAGTCTGTTTCACCTGCATCCAGCTGGTCAGTCTGTTTCACCTGCATCCAGCTAGTCAGTCTGTTTCACCTGCATCCAGCTAGTCAGTCTGTTTCACCTGCATCCAGCTAGTCAGTCTGTTTCACCTGCATCCTGTTTCACCTGCATCCAACTAGTCAGTCTGTTTCACCTGCATCCTGTTTCACCTGCATCCAGCTGGTCAGTCTGTTTCACCTGCATCCAGCTAGTCAGTCTGTTTCACCTGCATCCTGTTTCACCTGCATCCAACTAGTCAGTCTGTTTCACCTGCATCCTGTTTCACCTGCATCCAGCTAGTCAGTCTGTTTCACCTGCATCCTGTTTCACCTGCATCCAGCTAGTCAGTCTGTTTCACCTGCATCCAGCTAGTCAGTCTGTTTCACCTGCATCCTGTTTCACCTGCATCCAGCTAGTCAGTCTGTTTCACCTGCATCCAGCTAGTCAGTCTGTTTCACCTGCATCCTGTTTCACCTGCATCCAGCTAGTCAGTCTGTTTCACCTGCATCCAGCTAGTCAGTCTGTTTCACCTGCATCCTGTTTCACCTGCATCCAACTAGTCAGTCTGTTTCACCTGCATCCTGTTTCACCTGCATCCAGCTAGTCAGTCTGTTTCACCTGCATCCAGCTAGTCAGTCTGTTTCACCTGCATCCTGTTTCACCTGCATCCAGCTAGTCAGTCTGTTTCACCTGCATCCAGCTAGTCAGTCTGTTTCACCTGCATCCTGTTTCACCTGCATCCAGCTAGTCAGTCTGTTTCACCTGCATCCTGTTTCACCTGCATCCAGCTAGTCAGTCTGTTTCACCTGCATCCTGTTTCACCTGCATCCTGTTTCACCTGCATCCAACTAGTCAGTCTGTTTCACCTGCATCCTGTTTCACCTGCATCCAGCTAGTCAGTCTGTTTCACCTGCATCCAGCTAGTCAGTCTGTTTCACCTGCATCCAGCTAGTCAGTCTGTTTCACCTGCATCCAGCTGGTCAGTCTGTTTCACCTGCATCCAGCTAGTCAGTCTGTTTAGTCAGTCTGTTTCACCTGCATCCAGCTAGTCAGTCTGTTTAGTCAGTCTGTTTCACCTGCATCCAGCTAGTCAGTCTGTTTCACCTGCATCCTGTTTCACCTGCATCCAGCTAGTCAGTCTGTTTCACCTGCATCCAGCTGGTCAGTCTGTTTCACCTGCATCCAGCTGGTCAGTCTGTTTCACCTGCATCCAGCTAGTCAGTCTGTTTCACCTGCATCCAGCTAGTCAGTCTGTTTCACCTGCATCCAGCTAGTCAGTCTGTTTCACCTGCATCCAGCTAGTCAGTCTGTTTCACCTGCATCCAGCTAGTCAGTCTGTTTCACCTGCATCCAGCTAGTCAGTCTGTTTCACCTGCATCCAGCTGGTCAGTCTGTTTCACCTGCATCCAGCTAGTCAGTCTGTTTAGTCAGTCTGTTTCACCTGCATCCAGCTAGTCAGTCTGTTTCATTGAAAGAGCAGGTGCTCCTGGCTGTTTGTGCCTCCAGCGTAAAGTCGGTTCAAATACGTTTCGCACAAGGTGTTTTCTTCTCAATGAGCGATGATTAGATAAGACAGACACACATCAAATATTTATTGATTTGAATAGGTATCAAATATGTATTTATTTGAATAGGTATCAAATATTTATTTATTTGAATAGGTTGAAAAATAATGAATCTTCACAGACAGAACTGATCATATTAATCTCAGTGTGTGTTGGTTTCATCTGAAGAGTTCTAGCCAAAACACACAGGCTCCATAAAGCCTTGAGAAAATGCGATGGCTAAAGCCGACATAACCAAACAAACATGGAGCAAAACAAACACACTACAAGGATTTATCAGTGTCAAGCTACAAACTAAAAAGACATGTTGTGGCTACAGCTTCACAAATGCTACTAAGTGCTGCTTGTCTCGGTTTCTTATCGTTATTATAAAATGATTCTGACTGCTCATCAGACTTGTGGAAACAATGTTAAGCCTTCACTTTGGGCTCTGGTAACTTGAGATGTCCATTTTGGCATTATTCTGACATTTATAGACTCAATTATTAATCAATTAATCAATCAATCAATCAATCAATCGATAATGAGAATAATGTAGTTAGTTGCAGGCCGTCCTAAACACACCGCTCTATAGTGACAACAATGAAATGACAACAAAACACTCATATCCTTATATGAGTAAGGATATGAGTTTGACTTCATCTGACGTCAAAAACAGAGGAAAACAGCCTCTCTGACCCCAAACATGCACAAAGTAGGAAATACAGCAATATACACAGAGATAAAGCTGCCTCTGAAATCTGTCGGCTAGATTGCTATTTGCTAGTGACCTTTGTGTCAAACACACTGACACAGCTGTACACACACACACACACACACACACACACACACACACACAGACACACACACACGGCAAATCATTGTCTTTATGGCATGCACATGATTAGACTACATAACCATTAAGCACACATTGTAAACGCTGGTCATAAGTGTTTGACGGGTTGTAAACGCTGACGCTCTTCATAAGTCAACAACATTACGTTGCTGATACATACTGTGCATGCACACAAAAGCAAAACCACTGGTGGCTACTAGGGCTGTGAATCTTTACTGGCCTCACGATTCGATTCGATTACGATTCAGAGGGCTACGATTCGATTCGAGTACGATTATCGATGCATCTCGATGCATCTTAACACGTTAAGTGCCATAGCCGAGATATCTCGTCTTACATAATCCAACGCTTGAGTGCCAGAGCCGAGATATCTCGTCTTACATAAAAAAAAAAAAAATTTGACGGTGGGACATCAATCAACAACTTTTACATCTTCGAGATCACTATTGGAGCAAGAGAATGTGTATAATCTATTTTACCGACCACTAAGTGGCGACAGTGCTCTCCTGACTAGAGGAAGGCAAGCATTTTTTTAACTTGTCACGCCATTCTCACCCCAGCCATTCTCATGAAAATGGATGGGGGAAAACGCTTTCGTTTTCGCGCTGATTGCTGGCGATGCGGGATTGCAAATTTACATAATAGATTACAGGTGGAACACACTTTGAAACACGCAGCATAAATATGACCAGAATCGCAAAAGCTTCTCTCAACCAAAACTCCAAGAAGCGAGCGAGTCCATCCCGACTTCCTCAAACAGCGGCCGCGCAGCCACAGGCACAGGACAGAAGCAAAGCACTGTCAGACTGGTGACAAGCTTGTGACGGCCGCTGCAGCCAAGAAGAACGCCCACGGAGGGAGGAGTTGAAGCAACTCTCCCTCTCGCTCTCTCCCTCTCTCTCTCTCCTCTCTCTCTCTCTCGAGAGAGAGAGAGAGAGAGAGGAGAGAGAGAGAGAGAGAGAGAGAGAGAGACAAGGGCAAGAGTGGGAGACAAGGGCACCCATAATCACAGGCACGTGAGGTGGTTCTAAAAATCCATTTATCTCCAAACTCTCTGAAAATCTCTGAAACCATGCTGTACTCAACGGCTAATATCTACATAACTACTAACTCTGCAAACTAACTCTTTTAGACAGAGAAAGCACACATTCTATTAGTTATTTTTAGATGATTGGTGTTCATGAATTCTTAACAGAAAATAATCCTCGGCTCTTGTAAAATGAGCCAGAATCCTCAAAAAAAAACCTGGCACAACTTACCTACAGGATGAAAAAATGGCTGGCACTCAATGTGTTAAATCGATGCATCACTTTTTTCCGCAATACATGATTTATTTTTTCTCACTTTCTTTTCTCTCACTGTGTGGCTACTTTTAAAATAAAAGTGCATTTGGAATTGCATTGTATTATGATCCATAATTAAAATAAACAACTGCATGTACTTCCATTATATTTTATTCGATTTTTTTTTATTATTATTATTTTTTTTTTTAACACATTCACTGCCAGCCGTTTTTCAATACTGTAGTTAGCTTCTGCCAGAGGTTTTTTTTGAGGATTCTGGCTCATTTTACAAGAGCCGAGGATTCTTTTCTGCTTGGACTTTGTGAACACAAAGTTCACAAAAGTACTAATAGAATGTGTGCTTTCTCTGTCTAAAAGAGTTAGTTTGTAGAGTTAGTAGTTATGTAGATATTAGCCGTTGAGTACAGCATGGTTTCAGAGATTTTCAGAGAGTTTTGAGATAAATGGATTTTTAGAACCACCTCACGTGCCTGTGATTATGGGTGCCCTTGGGCAAGTCTGTATACTGTATTGTGTTTGTGTGTGTGTGTGTGTGTGTGTGTGTGTGTGTGTGTGTGTGTGTGTGTGTGTGTGTGTGTGTGTGTCTCCAAACTCCTCCCTCCGTAGGTGTGTCTCTGGTGGCTTTGCAGTGTTTTGTCACAGGCGAGTTTCTGTTGCCTCACAGATCCCAAAAAAAGAGAGGGGAATCGCAGGAGCGGGGAAGAGGAGAGGAGAGGCGAGGGGGGGGGTTAGACACGGGAGAGAAATTCCTTCGCGATCCCCTTCTTCCAATCTTGAGGCGTACTCCGCTCTCGGTGTGCTGCTGCTGCTGCTGCTGCTCGTCTGTGCTGCTGCTGCTGGCGGCGCGGCCGCTCTCGGGCGAGTCTGGATTACTGTAAAACGGGCTCGTTCGTTTCTTGGGGTGTCGGTTGAGAGCTTTGATGAAGCTTTTGCGATTCTGGTCTTATTTATGCTCAAAGGTACTCGAGTGTGTGTGTGTGTGTGTGTGTGTGTGTGTGTGTGTGTGTGTGTGTGAAATCAAAAGGGTTTTCGCCAAGCCATTTCCTTGAGAATGGCTTCCTCCCGCGGCTGTTTTTGCTCGGCTTTCTCTCTGTCTGGAGAGCACTGTCGCCACTTAGTTGGTCGGTAAAATAGATTATACACATTCAATACCTCCAATATTGGTATAGGAGACGTAAAAGGGTTTGATCGATGTCCCACCGTCAAAAAAAAAAAAAAAAATTTAAGCCGAGATATCTCGTCATTGGCAGTGAACCGTTGGATTCTGTAAGCCGAGATATCTCGTCAATGGCAGTGAACGTGTTAATATGATCGATAATCGATAATTGATCGTTAATTTTCACCAATTATCGATTTTGGAAAATTTTCAAAATGAACATCCCTAGTGCCCACGGAAGTCCAAAGTGCTTGCGAGCCTGCGAGGTAATAACGTAGGCTACTAGCCTACTTTTTATGAAAGACTTGGATGTGCAAATATCGCAACGCCAAACTTTCCAGCAGCAAGCTCCTGAAATGGACCAAGTGATCCTCTGTTTATTCTCAACAGAAAAACTCTGCCTGCCTGCATCTCTCTCTCCCCCCCTCCCTTACGTGTCGGGGAGGGCGAGCTATGGCTGCCTGTAAACGGGAATATTAGTGGATTATTCATTTAGTCTGAATATTGTCATCTTCCGAATATGGGCAAAAACAGGAATATTGTGTGCATGTAAACGTAGTCAGTGTAAATTTGAATATACTATCCTATAGTAGCCTACTATGTTATAATCGTTTTCCAGTGAATCCTGAGCAAACCAGCCAACTAATAATATAGTAGGCTAGGCTATAATTTAAATATTAATAAGTTATCAAGAATTTAATTCATTCATTCGTGGAAATATGATGACAAAATAGTGTATCTATGAGAATCTGCAGACTTCATTCAATCTGTTTGAAGCAGAAATAAAGTGTTGGCATTTGACTTGCCTGAAAAGCAGAAGAGCCTATGTAGGCTACAATCACATCTACATACATTTGAAAATATCCTATAGTAGCCTACTTTGTTACAATCATGTTTTCCAGTGACTCCTGAGCAAACCAGCCAATTAATACAATGGTACAATTTAAAGAAGAATCAAGTTATCAAGAATTTAATGAATTAATTTAGGGGAAATATGATGACAATGATCACGTAATGAGTGGTGTCCCAATTCCTAGGCAATTGTTCTCAACCCCTTGTGGCTCCATTTGGAAGTGCAAGAGGCACTCAATAACAAGTTGGGGGGGAAGGGGGTACATAGAAATGGGATCGGGCCAAAGAAGCAAATAATTTTGGATCAATGGAGTTTATTGATCCCAACTCTACTTTTTTAAGTAAATTAAAGTAAATTCAAAGTCTGCACTGTTTGCATAGCTGATTGTTTTTTTTGCCAATAACAATTGCAAAAAATGCCAAAGTAGCACACACACACACACACACACACACACACACACACACACACACACAGGTTGCCTTCCATGGCAGCAGCAGAAAGATTGCTCTGCTCTACCCCATGGCTGTGAAGCTCTCCAACAAGCCCCCCCATTGACTGTGTGTATGTGTGTCACACATCCACAGGGGAGCCCACCTACAAAAGCCCCGCCCACTGACTTCACACACACACACACACACACACACACACACACACACACACACACACACACACACACACACACACACACACACACACACACACACACACACACACACGGGAGATGTATCCTTTATCTCACCCTGGTGTATCTTTGCTTTCGTCATGACACTATTCACCTTATGTAGAAGAGACAGTCTGGCTTGAGAGACTAATAGGAAGTGTAAACACAATCGGAAGTAATTTAAATAAAGGTTCAATAAAAATTTAATAAATAAAAACAGTAAGTCGTAGTATTAAGAAATATATAATAGACCATATCGTCACCCTCTTAAAATAATGGCCTAAGTTAGCTGGCCACTAGCTGCTCTGGTATGCTTAGCTTTTAGGTGATAGCTCAAACTCAATGTACTTCGGTGATATTTTAATTCCGTTTTACACAAGGTGCAAACTACTGCTCTTGACTTGTCCACTGTGCCATTTGGGTGTTATTTAAAGTAAAACGAGCCATTTAGAAGCGCATTGCTGTCTTTAAGTCTTCCATGCCTCCACAGGCAGAAGACAGGAAACGGCTGCGAACGGCTTGACTACAAGTACAGGTGCGACGAAGGGACAAAATAGCGGCATGCGATTAACGCGATTAAAAAAAAATAAGAAAAAATTCTCTGGTAAGAACTTTGTGGAGTGGTGTGACATCAACCACCTCCAGCTCAACATCAGAAGGACCACCAAGGAGATGGTGGTGGACTACCGGCGAAGTAAAGCAAGCATCACATGCTAGCTTGTTGGGAAGGGGGCTAAATACCGCTCCAAATTTAGGGTCAATTTTGGCAAGGGAAAAACAGACATGGCCATTTTCAAAGGGGTCCCTTGACCTCTCACCTCAAGAGATCTGAATGAGAATGGGTTCTATGGGTACCATTTAAAAAACGACATGCAACGCAGCTAGACCTAGCCAGAGCCGTGTATATAGTAGGGATGTCACGATACCAAAATTATGAGTTCGGTACCGATACCTGCCTAAGTATCTCGATACCGATACTCAAACGATACCACGGCAAAAACCTAAAACATCAGGAAACATGTGCCCAGTACTCTACTGAGCACATTTTCTCCCTTTCTATTTGCATGTCGGCTAATAATCCTGGGCTTCTAAATGTGTTTTATTTTGGCACAAGGAAGGGATATTAACATGTTGTCCTGTGTATTAATGAATGTCATTATGCTATGGTGGTGGTTTATTATATGGTGTAATTTTTCATGTCAGGTGTGTTTTTGACAATTAATCACTATATCATTAATAATTGGATTATTGTAAATATTAGTATGGGGGACATGGGATTGCTGCATGCCATGTAAGGGTTTAATGACACTCTATGGCCTTGATTTAATTATTTAGTACATATTTGAGTCAGGGCCATGGTGTTATTGGGGCTTTTGCATTATGCAGTGGTCTGATGTCCCCTATAGGTAGGCTACTTGAGTTTATGATTTCTTTGATATTTGCTTTATATACACCGTCATGTCATGACTGTTCATCCTCTCTGTGCTCATACTACACAGCACATATCTATTGCCTTAATTGCCTCGTCAAACTCTGTGCGCGGAGCGAACTTGTTTACACACGTTTGACTTATGAGGGCATGCATGTTGTCCTTCACATTCTCTAAAACGGTCGGTCTTTGAACCGAACTCTTTGAACAAGTCAGGATTGCATGTCGGAGAGAAATAGCCTGGTTCGATGTGTTGGATCCATTCACCTGTCGCTGGGTTTCCAACCAAAGGTATTGCAACTTTTAATCGAATTTTCAGAAAGTTGGCAAAAGAAAATGCGGTAGCCTATTATCCACGTAATGTTCCACCCACTACCATTATGCCTAATATCAGGAATGTTGAAGAGGAGGGGCAATTAATTGACGTGATTAAAAGATCTCCAGACGCCGCCAGGCAAACCCTCAAACGAGGGAAATGAACCCCGTTCTCTGATGTGAAAACATCCTAGCCTGATATTCAGACTGAAGTGGAGGGAATCATGATGGCTTGGTGACAGAGAGCACACTGCTGTCTGCCTCTGCGGAGCTGCTAACGTTACACGTGTGTGCATTTGTCTCGCTATGAAAAACATCACATAGCCGTTCATGATTATACAGAGGTACGTAAAATGTATTACCAGACGGCACTCTTCAATTCGGCATATATATAATCCACGGAGAGGTTACAGTAAGTGAATAAAATGTCAATTCTGGATGTGAGTCATCTATTATCCCGCTCTCTTCCTCGTTAAAAGTGCATGTTTTTGAATGCAGTTTGGTTAAATGTTCGCTCATCCGCTCGTTGCGGCTCCCAGACATTTGGTGAGCGGCGCCAACAGCGCCGGTCGCACACTGACACAACTCATGACATTTAAAAAAGTATTGGTACTAAATTAACGTGGTATAGTACCGTTTTTAACGACAGGGTAGCGCGGTACCATTGTGGTACCGGTATATCGTGCATCCCTAGTATATAGAAGAGTTGCGACATCTCCATTCACTCCAATGGACCAGTTTTTTACTCTCAAGAGTTCCAGGAAGTAAGGTCCTGGATTAAGCAGCACTGTCGAGTTGCAGCAAAATGGACAGTTTGTGTTGTACTTTGATTTTTTTTTATCAAATTGTACATGATCAGCTTTATTTTAGAATTCAGAAGTAGCGCGAGATCCCTTCCTGGCTGTTCATTGGCTAATGAGTCACGCATTTTGGTCCTCCGCTGACCACTCTCTCCCTAGAGCAGTGTTTCTCAACTTGTGGGTCGGGACCCACAAGTGGGTCGCGGGGCCGTTTTGAGTGGGTCACGGATGTGTGCATGTGAAAAAAAAGTTCTACTCATTGAGGATGCTGGCGTCCGCAGCCGAAATTACTTTCTTTCAGAGGCTGTAGCGGGCTCATTTTTAAAGCCAGAGTGAAGGTACTGGTACCATATGAAACTAGAAGACCCTAAGCCTAAGGCATCCATTGGTACCAACATGCCATGCTAGCTTGTTGTGAAGGGAGCTAAATTAAGCTACAAAGTTAGCTACTAAATTCTGAAAATTGGGTCGCGACCACTATTTTCCTTGTCATGAAGTCGCGACCCAAATTTCAGATTTTTTTTAAACCACTCAAATTTATTGCACAAAAAATAGCGCATTAATTTAATACACAATGCCTTCATACACTGTTATAAACCTCAAATGAACAAAAAAGTGCAACAGAAGTGCAACTAGGGCTAAAATCCAATTGAAATAAGGCAGATTACAGGCCTATACATGTATGTTTTTAAATTTAAACAAGTCAGACTGGTCATGCTCAGAAAGTCTTATTTGAACTGTATGAAATATGAAATAAAAGGCAGACTTATCTTGAATTACATGCCTATATGTTTTTAAACAAGTTAATAATAATAATAATAATAATAATAATAATAATAATAATAATAATAATAATAATAATAATAATAATAATAATAATAATAATAATAAAACAAGTTAACCTGGTCATGCTAATCCAGTTTCAATAGTCTGAATTTAACTCATATGAAATAAAAAGGCAGACTTTTCTTGAATCACAGGCAGGCTATATGCTTTTTAGTTAAACTGGTCATAACTTTTAATTAAACTGGGGCCATGCGAATCCAGTTTCAATCATCTGAATTGAACTAAAATTAAATATGAAATGAAAAGGCAGACTTCTCTTGAATTACAGGCAGAGCATATGCTTCAGCTTGATAAACAAGTAAAAGTGGTCAGGCTAATCCAGTTTCAATAATCTGAATTTAACTCAAATATGAAAAAAAAAAAAATGATTTTTTTTTTGCCAATGTCCGCGACCCAATCAAAACGGCCCCACGACCAACCTTTGGGTCGCGATCCACCAGTTGAGAAACGCTGCTCTAGAGGACACTAGACAAATGGCTAGACTGGACAGAGATCAGCCAAAGATCCCACAGAACAGGAGCGGAGAGCAGACAGACCTCTCACTCTGCAGCAGATTCCAAAACCAAAGATTGCACAGCGACCAAAGATTGCGCAGCGAGAAGAGCTCTCACTCTGTCACAGTTTCCCAAACCTACAAATCATTCACTTTTTTAACAACTTAATACACTAAAAACTTAAACAAGTAAATTTAAAGACAGCACAGTAACATCATTGCTGATCTCACACACACACACACACACACACAACCTATCGCTAAGCCCCACCCCCGGTGTGCTCACTCGGACAAACACAGGCCAGGCTGAGTAGAATAATAATAAGCCGTCACTGTCAAAGTTATATCCCAAGATGCTCTTCACAACTTTTTTAGGCCTGATATCATCTAGAAGCCATCAGAAACTACTTCACTATGCCATGGAGGGCAATGTACAACATTTAAAGCTATCGATAAAAAGAAATGCGATACGTGCATGTCTGGAAACGGCTTTAGCGAATCTTTAATCAAACGTTTTAACGAAGGAAGACAGCGGGTGGGGATAACAGGCGACTCACATCCAGAATTGACATTCACTTAGAGTAACCTCTCCTTGGATTATATCCCAAACTTTTCCGACCAAGTACCACTACGTAGGTAGGATGCCCAGCTGCGGCGACCCCCTCGGCGCAGATAGGGCCGGCGTTTTCGCTCGAGCATAATTTGCACTTAAATTTGCATGACATGGTTGCTAGAAATCGATTTCTTAAGTCTTCTAGTTTCATATGATACCAGAAACTTCTCTCTGGCTTTAAAACTGAGCCTGCTGCAGCCTCTGAAAGTAAATGTTCAGAATTGTGATGTTTCCCGAATATCGCGATATTTCCGAAAATCGGCCCAATCCGGCAAGTGCTCAGGGTTAATGTGTATGTAAAAACTGTTGTCTGTAAAAAAAAAAATACAAAAGAAAAAGAAAACTGCAATTCTCTGGCGGACCACCAGTGGTCCGTGGACGACAGTTTGGGAACCAATGATATAGCCTATTATGCCGAATTGAAGAGTGGCGCCTGGTAATCTATTTAATTTACCTCTGTACAATCAAGAAACGTTAAATATAGTGGAGATGTTTTTCATAGCGAGACAACAACGGCACGCATGCATGGGTGGTGGTGTAGCACAGTGGTTCCCAACCAGGGGTACGTGTACCCCTAGGGGTACTTGAGCAGCTTGAAGGGGGTACGTGGAAAGATTGGGGATCACAATTTATTTCCAAAATGAAAAAAAAAAAAAAAAAACAGTATTCCAAGTCATTTCATAGGCCCATTTCTAAAATGCTATGTACGCATGCCCGGTCAGTGTTGGTAAAAAATGAAGACTTTTTCAACCCACCAGAATTATATTATAAAGGGGATTCATTCAAATTATTTTCATGTAATAATCAGTCGTGTTAGATACTAAAAGTTTTAATATGAGTTTAATAGAACCAATTTAGAGAATCATCAACACGCCTGAGTGAGGGGGTACTATTGGCATGGCGAAACAGCTCAAGGGGTACATAAGCCAGAAAAGGTTGGGAAACACAGAGGCATAGTTTACAGCTTTTAACATCATGTTTTCCTACTGGATCTTTTCTCTTTAGACTACCTCACATTTATTTGGATAACGAGATTAATTCCCTCGTTTTAAAATTTAGAGTTTGACTGGTGTCTGGTGATGTTATAATCACATCAATCAATGCGCCTCCTCTTCACTAGTCTCGCTGGCCAGCCTCTCCTCTACCTCTTTACCAACTCCACTACGCGCATAACGTAGACTGGAAACTCACATAATTCAGCATTTTATTTTGCCGACTTTCTGAATACCATGATGATTTTATGATACCTTTGGATCATGGAAGCCAAATGAGGGAGAAGACTCGTCATCTCGCTGTCACCATGATTGCAGATTTAACTCCAAAACAGTAGCATTGTGGATGTGAGTGGATCTAGGTTTACTAGTTTAATATTATCAATTGCCTGGCCTCCCAGGATACCTCGTAATGTTGCATTTGCACCATTTTTTCAACTTATAAATGTATAAAACCAGAAGAAACTTGTGTTTTCTAGTGCTTCTCTATGGAACTCTAAGCTGAGAATGTCCGAGTGTATTGTAGAGCGACACGCGCTGATTGGCTTGTCTGCGTTCGGGGCGGGACTTAGCGATAGGTCAATTGCATTTGTGAGTTTTTCTTGGGACGAGGGAGCACTGCTTAGAGCAGTGGTTCTCAAATGTTTTAACATGAAGGACCCCTAAACTGACAAGAATTACACCACAGACCCCTATTTGATAGGATTTTGTCCCATGGTCCCCCATATGATAATAAGACTGATGCTTTTAGATGTTTTATTACAGAAAGTGTATAAAACCCATGAGCAAAATAGTCATTGTGTTACTTATGAATGGAATTATAGCGAAAATAATTACCCCCCTTCTGGCTAGGGACCCCCTGGAACCCCCTCAAGGACCCCTGGGGGTCCCCGGAACCCCATTTGAGAACCACTGGTTTAGGGCACCCAAAGGTCCAGCAGCGGCGCTGGGGAGAGTGCAGACTTATCAGGCAGCACAGCATTGTGTGATAGTCGTTTCTTACTTTCTGGTGAAAGTTGAAGGAAAAATAAATCAAATAGAATATGTCTCTCACACATGGACTCAAATTATGGAATGTTTTGCCTCACAAAATGGTGAAGTTACATAATATAACGGGGGGGGGGGGGGGGTTGAGGTAAATTGTACTTTAACCGTAGTTGATCGAACGATGCAAACTTGTCAAAATAAAGGATAAAAAGAAAATAATATTTCTCCCATGATGATTAAATCTCCCATAGCAATGATTTAATGTCCTGTACATAAAGCTATCTCAACTATTAACTGTATCAAAAAGATTTCAGTGAGTGAGTGAAATCAGTAAAGGTGCGTTCACACCGACCTATTGAAGTTTTTCGCTGGCATCGAGTTTACATAAAAGTCGAGCGTATATTCGCCCGGGAGAAAAATCGTTGGGCGTCTGAGGACTCTCTCTCTCTCTGAAATGTTGGACGCTTTTAAGCCCGTTTTTAAGCCAGATTTAGAGGAATATCTAATTTCTCACGATTCACTGTAGCTGTGTCAATATGTATATACTGTATTTTATTTCAATATAGTATACCAGTTCTCACTGACACCCACCTCTTTGTGTGTTTTTGACAAAAGTTAGGTTGTTGTTGCTGTCATTGATGATACTGTTGCTGTAACGCCAGAATCTCCATCTGGGGATGAATAAAGCACTCCATCTACTGTATCTATCTACTGCATCTATCTATCTACTGTATCTATCTATCTATCCATCTACTGTATCTATCTACTGTATCTATCCATCTACTCATCTATCTATCGCATATCTATCTACTGCATCTATCTATCTATCTACAGTATCCATCTACTCATCTATCTATCTACTGCATCTATCTATATCTATCTATGGTATCTATCTATCTATCTATCTATCTATCTATCTATCTATCTATCTATTGCAGGGGTATTCAATTCAAATTCAAAGAGGTCCAGTTAGAGAAAATGTGCTTGAGCAAAGGTCCAGAACATCGCAACGTCTAACTTTTGTAACGATTCAGTGCCATATATATTGAAGTAGCCTAATAGTTCTATCAACGTCTGAATGTACCGGTAGTCAACAACTGACTGTTAAATCAAATAAAGTAATTCAGTATTTCAACAATGTGTATTTTCAGAAAAAAATCAATTTTCAAATAAAATAAAAGTATTTTCAGTTTTCACTTTAACTGGTATTAAGTGCTTTAATAATAAATAAATGCTCTTTTCTCTTTCAAGTAAAATAAGGGCTGCATTGAAAAAGTAAAATACATAGCAGAGAGCTTAATTTTAGAAAAATGAAATAAAAAGTACTATGAGTTCCCTTTTCTTCTTTTAGTAAACTACACTTGACATTTTAACAGTCTCAACCAAAACTATCTGAGCACATTTGAACAATTCCCCCTCTTTCTCTTGTTCAATGAGGGAAGTGTGCCCCGCTGGCAGAACCCTCCTGATAACGTTATCTCACAGTGATATCAGTGGGCGGGAGTAGCCTACTTGCCTTGACAGACAACTCCTTCAGCCAATCAGCATCGCCACATGCAGTCCAAAATAATCCATCCATCTTAGAAGAACGACAGAAACATATTTTCTGTTGGTGCATCATAGTATTTGTGTTAATTGTTGTTATGGAGTCTATTTCTGCAAAGAACTGCACTTATGGCTGTTTATCTCATTGAAACGGGAGCAGTCATTACTCCTCTAAGCAGCAACTGAGCGGCGGCCCTGATTGGCTGAGTAGCATCACATGGGTTGCCAGTGGCGACCCTGATTGGCTGAGTAGCATACATGCTATTATCAATGCATGCAATTGGTCTGTGGCTGGTGAACTAGTACCGTAAATTGTCGAAACGCTGCGCCAGTTAAAATTGAAACGCTCCGTCAAACTTTAATAATCCTCAATGATTTATCAGTTATATGCCTGGGTCCGCATAGGACAGCGTCTGGGTCTGGATTGTATCTTATCTACTCTATCTATCTATCTATCTATCTATCTATCTATCTATCTATCTATCTATATCTAGCCTAAAGAAAGCCATCAAGGAGCTGGCGGAGGAGGCCGAGAAGGCAAGCTACTGGTTGTGGCTACGGAGGAGGGACAGCAGTTGGGGCTCAACACCTCAATGAGGTCAGCTGCAGGGAGTGGCGTGGGGAGACGTCCCCACCAAGCCACTGCCCCCCCACCGGGAGGTGTACTGGCTAGGGGGCGAAACATCCGTGAACAGTGGTACCAGCTGACGACCCTGCAGCTGACACAAAGTGCACTGGAGGAGGTGCGGCAGGCAGAGATGCCAAGCAGGAAAACCACCTGTACATTACAATTATCTATCTATCTATCTATCTATCTACCTATTAGGGATGTTCATTTTGAACAATTTCCATAATCGAAAATGGGGAAGAATTAACGATCAATTATCGATTATCGATAGCGTAATAATATATATATTTTTTTTTACTCTGGTCTGGTAATAACGTTGCGCGTTCTCGGCCAGCTATAATGGCGATGCCGCTGTGTAGTAAGAATATCAGACACTAGCGCTGTGGCCAGGTAAACAAACATGTTACATGTCAGGTTACATGATGTAAGGCAATCGCCGTCTTCCAGCTTAGCTGACAGCACAAGAGTCAAATCAACAGGCCTGAGCCAGACCGCTGGGTGCGTTTGTTTGTGTCCCCGGCGCATGCCGGTGTGAATTCCCCATGTTTAAAACAGTTTTGTTGGCACAAAGGCCAGTGCCCAGCCAGAAAACTAGAGACTATATGAAGCTCCACCTCACGTTAGTCGGCTGTGCAATGGAGTGGGGCGAGGAGGAACGAATTCCACCCAAACCTAGTCAGCAAAAAAAAAAAAAAATTTATAATAACAATAATCGATCCAAATTCCACATGATCGATTCAATTCCTTAACAATCAATTATCGATTTTCGATAATTGATGAACATCCCTACTACCTATCTAACCATAGAAAAAGGCATGTAGGAAAGATATTGAGCATCACTCTGTTAAGGCTTCTCTGTGCCAAGATCACTTGGTGCTGTAACCTAAAATGCCCCATTAGCATAGCACTGCTAGCTTCAGTGGTATTGTTATGTACATCAGTACTGCTCAGGTTTTTAGCTCCAGGAGTGATGCTGCTTGTTGCTGCTCGATGACGATGTTACGCCATGTGCTGCTCTGCTGGTGTTCTGTTTATCTTCTCATAATCATCATCAATTCATCCATATTTCGCCATCCTAGGATAGAGACACTGCATGAAATAGGCCACGCCCATCATGGGGGAAATCGCTCCGTTCACTCCCATAGACCAGCATCATTTTCCTTGAATTAAACATAGCTAAAAGCTGTTGTGTGGTGGGCTGCGCACACAATAAATGTAAATAATCACCAGTTAAAGTTGTTTTGTAGGCTACTCCTGAGCAAAACAAGGAAGCCATTGAGAATTGGCGAGAAGAAAAATGTGGATCTAGCTGCCAAGGAAGTAAGTTGGGAGTGTTCATCTTCTGTATATACAATATTTTTGTTCAACACGCAACCATGCACGGAAGTGTTGTCAACTTTGGCTCTCTATTCCTCCTGCTGTCCCGGTCATTGCTCCACCCTCTCTGCCCATCTGGGGAGAGTTGTAGATTAGCACATGCCCCCTCTGATACATGTGCAGTCACCTGACAGCGAGGTGTTTCACCCGCAGGACGTAGCGATGCAATGGAATGGCTTTATTGTGTTTTTATCCTCGGTGATTGTCTGTTGACATCACCAAATAAAGTCAATCAATCAATCAATCAAGCGTGTGGCAGGATCACACAATTCCCCCAGTTCCCCTACCCAACAAACAGGCACCCCGACCAACCAGAGCAAGCGCTAGTGCAGCAACCAGGACTCATACCCCACCAGCTTCCCACCCGCTGACACGGCCAAATGTGCCTGTACGCCAGAGCTAGCCGGAGGTAACATGGGGGCTTGCACCTGCAACCCTTGTGTTGGGAGGCAGGGAACACCTTAGCCCCGAGACGAGACTCTTACTGTTAGCTTAGCTACCGCTCGCTGCCAGAAAAGAGCTGTCTACATAAGCATCGCGCACGTATTTCCAAGTCCCACAGAAACATTTCAAAGCCACCTAGTTGAGAACAAGGGTTCATAGCTTCTCGGCGGCGGGGTTAGAAAGCTCGACGCTGCTCCTAAATACCTATTTTCATCCAAAGTCTGTGCTGGTGATATTATTTTTTACCGAGCTTTCGACCAGAGTGGCGCTGTTGAGCGCTGTGATGGCTGGGCTCTAAACCGGATGAAAATAATATCACCAGCACAGACTTTACAAATACAAATACAAATATAGCCGCAAGCGGCGATGGGCGGGGTTCAAGCCTTGCGCAGATGACAAAGCTTCTGATTCTGACTAGGACATCCTCCTTGATATATCTGACAAGTTTTGCGATCATTGGACAAACAGGTGTGGAGTTACAGCCTTTTTTATGTTAAGCCACGCCCATTTCTGGCGTTTATGGCGCCCCCTTTTGGTGGAATTGCACCAAATTTGACACGCATGGTCTGGGATGGTCTCCGAAGACCTCCTGCAAGTTTCGTGAAGATTCCTTAATCGGTCATGAAGTTATGACAATTTAGCTGTGAGGCCACGCCCCTCTCAACTTTAGCGATCAATATCTCCGAAACTAAAGTAGCTTTCAAAAATCCACCAATCACGATTGTAGAGCTTGCTCCATAGATGCTTCCTGGCGATGGTGGTGCAAATCGGTCCAACGGTCTAGGAGGAGATGTCAAAAATGTGTTTTCCAAACTTTTCCAAATATCTCAAAAACTTTCCAGGCGGACATTGAGGGTCCTTATGGCAAATTTGTAGAGCAGGTCCACCTGAACATCTGGAAAAAAAAAGTTTGAAAATCGGACCAACGGCGTGGAAGTTATGGCCTTTAACGTAAAACCGTCGATTATAGCGCCACCTTCAGGCCGATTCGAAAAATCTTTCTTGAGCAGCTACCAGCCAACAATATCTGTCATTGGGCCAAATGTCAGGTCTCTACCATTTACCAACTCACGGGAATTTGCGTCGGGGCAGATGAACAATAATAACGAGAATAATAATAAACCGGGTGAAAAACAATAGGGTTTCAGCCCCTTCAGGGCTTGAACCCCTAAAAATACAAGTACACAAGTAGAAAACACAGTACAAATACAAAACACTTGTGTCAATAAATAGTCCACCGTCTACTCAAACTGGAGAGTAATTAAGACACAAACTGTCTAAAATACAAGTGCAAATAAAACAGAACAATCAAACAAGCCTCATCATAAAGAGAGACAAGAGGGTTTATGATGAGAAGTGCTACACATCAAAGCAGGAGCAGCTCAGCTAATCTGTTGCTTCAAACTATATAAAGAGACCAGAGATGCAAGTTTAAGACGGGTCTGAAGGTCGTTCCAAGACCAAGGGCCCAAATAAAAAAGACTTCTCCTACTTCAGTCTGCGCGGGTGGCACTTTGAAGCACACCCAGGCGCTGGATCTGAGATTTACACAACTCTGTTCTCTGTACAGAATATCTGTATTAGAATAACACAAAGTCACAACAGGTACTGGAACTGCGCTAGCAGTTAGGGGGAAATTCAGACACACAGGGTGAGTCAGCTGAGGCTGGTAACTTACAGCCATGAAGCAGCAGAAGCAGAATCTATCAGTACTCGGTGGCCTCACGTGTTGTTTTCTTGTTATGTGAACTATAAAGGCAACATTTCATCGTAATAACGTCTTTGTTCGTGTGTGTGTTGTGGTAATCGTTATCTTGTACAGCCCGCAGTGCAACACGCTGCTCTCAGTGCTCACACACACTGTGCTTTTTGGAGGTGTTGAAATAAGTCCACTGCACTGCTGTCTTTAGTAGCCAGTAGGGCTGGGTCGGTTTGAAAATTTAAAAACCGGTTCGATATTGCCGTCTAAACCGGATCGAACCGGTATACCGATTTTTTTTGTAATTTAAAAAAAAAAAAAATTTTTTAGCAGGGCTCCCGAGTGTGGCCCATAACTGTCTGTAGTGCAACTTCAGTCCACCTGATAGCGATAATACACCTCTAAGCTGGTATTGTCAACCAGCAATGATACTGAATAAAAAGAAGCAGGACACCTGTGTAACAAACACACCCTGTATTTATTTCTCATAACTATTCAGCTCAACTTTTCTTCTAAACATCAAAATAATAAATTAAATAAGACTTCTGCCTATAGTGCAACTTGAGAAAAGGCTAATAAAAACACAAGCAGTGCAATCAGAATGGATTGGCTTACAGCTGAGCTGCCTTATAAACTTCAAAACTCAGAAATTCACACAATATAGGGCCTAGGCATGGGTCGGTTTGAACATTTTGAAACCGGTTCGATATTCCCCAAAAAAACGTATCAAAGCGGCTGCAGTTGGTGGCGATAATGCACCTCTAAGCTGGTATGCTGCCAACCAGCACGAACACTGAATACAAATAAGCAGAACCTTTTAACTGTAACAACACACTGTTTTTATTTCTCATAACTATTCAGCTTAACTTTTCTTCAAACATCAACATAATAAACAAAATAAGACTTTTGCCTACTAGTGCAACTTGGGAAGAGGCTAATACGAACAATAGTGCAATCAGAATGGACTGGCAAAAAAAAAAAAAAAAAAAAAAAAGGTTTTTTCGGTTTGCACGTGATCAAACCGGTTTGGGCTCGTATACCGAACCGAACCGGAAATCGACCCATGCCTAGTAGCCAGTAGTCACAGCCTCCAGAGACACTTTACAGCAGGGAGAAGGGACGAGTAAGCAGCACGCGTACATGAGAGCCACCCGCCATAACGTAATTACCCTAGTTAAAGTGCAAATCGATTTTACGATTTTTTTTTACATCGTCCTAATTAATTCGATTACGATTCAAAATCGATTTATCGAGCAGCCCTACTGTGAGGTCCACCACTGTGATTGTCCCACTGTGAGGTCATAAAGGCCACTGTGACATCATCTGTGATGTCATAAATCCCACTGTGACATCAGGGATGTCATAAGTCCCACTGTGACATCATCAGTGATGTCATAAATCTGACATCAGTGATGCTGGTCTCATTGGCCACACAGCAGCCAAGCTGCGGGCAAGGCCGCGCAGTGGCCGCGCTGTGAATGCGAGCTGCAGGGCCAGCTTGGCAAGCTGCAGTACGGGGGAGACTGTGCAGTGGCCGAGCTAGTGACCCCTCGTAGCAGGCGAGCCTAGGAATCGAGCAGGGATGCAGGGAGTTCCCCAAGCCCGGCAGCCGGCTATTTCTCCGCCTACTGGCCTCTGGCCTACCGGTTACTTTATACACTGTAAAAAAAAAAGAATTGCACCTGAACGC
>NW_028152172.1:0-63000 GCF_964638095.1 Poromitra crassiceps | reverse complement strand
AACATACAAGATACCCGCTGAATAAGTGTCCAAATGTTCATGTCATTCTGGCCAATACTCCACTTCTGTTATAACATTTCAGTCTGGAATATGGAATATCTTTCAATAATCTTTATGACTGAAAGGCTAAAAGTAATCTCATGTGTAAGAAATGACTGTTCTACATTGAAGTAAGAATGTAAATAATTATCTTGTTTGTTTTGGATTTATTTAGCTTCAAGAGTGCATTTTTGTTTACTTTTAGCCTTTCAGTCATAAAGATTATTGAAAGATATTCCAATAATATCTTTATTATCTTTATTATTTAAATTTTCAAACCGACCCAGCCCTACTGGCTACTAAAGACAGCAGTGCAGTGGACTTATTTCAACACCTCCAAGTGCTCCAAAACACTCTGAATTACTGACACAGTCAACTCTCTGTATTTAACCCTAGTCTCTGCTCCAAAACACTCTGAATTACTGACAGTCAACTCTCTGTATTTAACCCTAGTCTCTGCTCCAAAACACTCTGAATTACTGACACAGTCAACTCCCTGTATTTAACCCTAGTCTCTGCTCCAAAACACTCTGAATTACCGACACAGTCAACTCTCTGTATTTAACGTCTCTGCTCCAAAACACTCTGAATTACTGACACAGTCAACTGTCTGTATTTAACCCTAGTCTCTGCTCCAAAACACTCTGAATTACTGACACAGTCAACTCTCTATATTTAACGTCTCTGCTCCAAAACACTCTGAGTTACTGACACAGTCAACTCTCTGTATTTAACCCTAGTCTCTGCTCCAAAACACTCTGAGTTACTGACACAGTCAACTGTCTGTATTTAACCCTAGTCTCTGCTCCAAAACACTCTGAATTACTGACACAGTCAACTCTCTGTATTTAACCCTAGTCTCTGCTCCAAAACACTCTGAATTACTGACACAGTCAACTCTCTATATTTAACGTCTCTGCTCCAAAACACTCTGAGTTACTGACACAGTCAACTCTCTGTATTTAACGTCTCTGCTCCAAAACACTCTGAATTACTGACACAGTCAACTCTCTATATTTAACGTATCTGCTCCAAAACACTCTGAATTACTGACACAGTCAACTCTCTGTATTTAACCCTAGTCTCTGCTCAAAAACACTCTGAATTACTGACACAGTCAACTCCCTGTATTTAACCCTAGTCTCTGCTCCAAAACACTCTGAATTACCGACACAGTCAACTCTCTGTATTTAACGTCTCTGCTCCAAAACACTCTGACTTACTGACACAGTCAACTGTCTGTATTTAACCCTAGTCTCTGCTCCAAAACACTCTGAATTACTGACACAGTCAACTCTCTATATTTAACGTCTCTGCTCCAATACACTCTGAGTTACTGACACAGTCAACTCTCTGTATTTAACCCTAGTCTCTGCTCCAAAACACTCTGAGTTACTGACACAGTCAACTGTCTGTATTTAACCCTAGTCTCTGCTCCAAAACACTCTGAATTACTGACACAGTCAACTCTCTGTATTTAACCCTAGTCTCTGCTCCAAAACACTCTGAATTACTGACACAGTCAACTCTCTATATTTAACGTCTCTGCTCCAAAACACTCTGAGTTACTGACACAGTCAACTCTCTGTATTTAACCCTAGTCTCTGCTCCAAAACACTCTGAATTACTGACACAGTCAACTCTCTGTATTTAACCCTAGTCTCTGCTCCAAAACACTCTGAATTACTGACACAGTCAACTGTCTGTATTTAACCCTAGTCTCTGCTCCAAAACACTCTGAATTACTGACAGTCAACTCTCTGTATTTAACCCTAGTCTCTGCTCCAAAACACTCTGAATTATTGACACAGTCAACTCTCTGTATTTAACCCTAGTCTCTGCTCCAAAACACTCTGAATTACTGACACAGTCAACTCTCTATATTTAACGTCTCTGCTCCAAAACACTCTGAATTACTGACACAGTCAACTCTCTGTATTTAACCCTAGTCTCTGCTCCAAAACACTTTGAATTACTGACACAGTCAACTCTCTGTATTTAACCCTAGTCTCTGCTCCAAAACACTCTGAATTACTGACACAGTCAACTGTCTGTATTTAACCCTAGTCTCTGCTCCAAAACACTCTGAATTACTGACACAGTCAACTCTCTGTATTTAACCCTAGTCTCTGCTCCAAAACACTCTGAATTACTGACACAGTCAACTCTCTGTATTTAACCCTAGTCTCTGCTCCAAAACACTCTGAGTTACTGACACAGTCAACTCTCTGTATTTAACCCTAGTCTCTGCTCCAAAACACTCTGAATTACTGACACAGTCAACTCTCTGTATTTAACCCTAGTCTCTCCTCCAAAACACTCTGAATTACTGACACAGTCAACTCTCTGTATTTAACCCTAGTCTCTGCTCCAAAACACTCTGAATTACTGACACAGTCAACTCCCTGTATTTAACCCTAGTCTCTGCTCCAAAACACTCTGAATTACTGACACAGTCAACTCTCTATATTTAACGTCTCTGCTCCAAAACACTCTGAATTACTGACACAGTCAACTCTCTGTATTTAACCCTAGTCTCTGCTCCAAAACACTCTGAATTACTGACACAGTCAACTCTCTGTATTTAACCCTAGTCTCTGCTCCAAAACACTCTGAGTTACTGACACAGTCAACTCTTTGTATTTAACCCTAGTCTCTGCTCCAAAACACTCTGAATTACTGACACAGTCAACTCTCTATATTTAACGTCTCTGCTCCAAAACACTCTGAATTACTGACACAGTCAACTCTCTGTATTTAACCCTAGTCTCTGCTCAAAAACACTCTGAATTACTGACACAGTCAACTCCCTGTATTTAACCCTAGTCTCTGCTCCAAAACACTCTGAATTACCGACACAGTCAACTCTCTGTATTTAACGTCTCTGCTCCAAAACACTCTGACTTACTGACACAGTCAACTGTCTGTATTTAACCCTAGTCTCTGCTCCAAAACACTCTGAATTACTGACACAGTCAACTCTCTATATTTAACGTCTCTGCTCCAATACACTCTGAGTTACTGACACAGTCAACTCTCTGTATTTAACCCTAGTCTCTGCTCCAAAACACTCTGAGTTACTGACACAGTCAACTGTCTGTATTTAACCCTAGTCTCTGCTCCAAAACACTCTGAATTACTGACACAGTCAACTCTCTGTATTTAACCCTAGTCTCTGCTCCAAAACACTCTGAATTACTGACACAGTCAACTCTCTATATTTAACGTCTCTGCTCCAAAACACTCTGAGTTACTGACACAGTCAACTCTCTGTATTTAACCCTAGTCTCTGCTCCAAAACACTCTGAATTACTGACACAGTCAACTCTCTGTATTTAACCCTAGTCTCTGCTCCAAAACACTCTGAATTACTGACACAGTCAACTGTCTGTATTTAACCCTAGTCTCTGCTCCAAAACACTCTGAATTACTGACAGTCAACTCTCTGTATTTAACCCTAGTCTCTGCTCCAAAACACTCTGAATTATTGACACAGTCAACTCTCTGTATTTAACCCTAGTCTCTGCTCCAAAACACTCTGAATTACTGACACAGTCAACTCTCTATATTTAACGTCTCTGCTCCAAAACACTCTGAATTACTGACACAGTCAACTCTCTGTATTTAACCCTAGTCTCTGCTCCAAAACACTTTGAATTACTGACACAGTCAACTCTCTGTATTTAACCCTAGTCTCTGCTCCAAAACACTCTGAATTACTGACACAGTCAACTGTCTGTATTTAACCCTAGTCTCTGCTCCAAAACACTCTGAATTACTGACACAGTCAACTCTCTGTATTTAACCCTAGTCTCTGCTCCAAAACACTCTGAATTACTGACACAGTCAACTCTCTGTATTTAACCCTAGTCTCTGCTCCAAAACACTCTGAGTTACTGACACAGTCAACTCTCTGTATTTAACCCTAGTCTCTGCTCCAAAACACTCTGAATTACTGACACAGTCAACTCTCTGTATTTAACCCTAGTCTCTCCTCCAAAACACTCTGAATTACTGACACAGTCAACTCTCTGTATTTAACCCTAGTCTCTGCTCCAAAACACTCTGAATTACTGACACAGTCAACTCCCTGTATTTAACCCTAGTCTCTGCTCCAAAACACTCTGAATTACTGACACAGTCAACTCTCTATATTTAACGTCTCTGCTCCAAAACACTCTGAATTACTGACACAGTCAACTCTCTGTATTTAACCCTAGTCTCTGCTCCAAAACACTCTGAATTACTGACACAGTCAACTCTCTGTATTTAACCCTAGTCTCTGCTCCAAAACACTCTGAGTTACTGACACAGTCAACTCTTTGTATTTAACCCTAGTCTCTGCTCCAAAACACTCTGAATTACTGACACAGTCAACTCTCTATATTTAACGTCTCTGCTCCAAAACACTCTGAGTTACTGACACAGTCAACTGTCTGTATTTAACCCTAGTCTCTGCTCCAAAACACTCTGAATTACTGACACAGTCAACTCTCTGTATTTAACCCTAGTCTCTGCTCCAAAACACTCTGAATTACTGACACAGTCAACTCTCTATATTTAACGTCTCTGCTCCAAAACACTCTGAGTTACTGACACAGTCAACTCTCTGTATTTAACGTCTCTGCTCCAAAACACTCTGAATTACTGACACAGTCAACTCTCTATATTTAACGTATCTGCTCCAAAACACTCTGAATTACTGACACAGTCAACTCTCTGTATTTAACCCTAGTCTCTGCTCAAAAACACTCTGAATTACTGACACAGTCAACTCCCTGTATTTAACCCTAGTCTCTGCTCCAAAACACTCTGAATTACCGACACAGTCAACTCTCTGTATTTAACGTCTCTGCTCCAAAACACTCTGACTTACTGACACAGTCAACTGTCTGTATTTAACCCTAGTCTCTGCTCCAAAACACTCTGAATTACTGACACAGTCAACTCTCTATATTTAACGTCTCTGCTCCAATACACTCTGAGTTACTGACACAGTCAACTCTCTGTATTTAACCCTAGTCTCTGCTCCAAAACACTCTGAATTACTGACACAGTCAACTCTCTGTATTTAACCCTAGTCTCTGCTCCAAAACACTCTGAGTTACTGACACAGTCAACTCTCTGTATTTAACCCTAGTCTCTGCTCCAAAACACTCTGAATTACTGACACAGTCAACTCTCTGTATTTAACCCTAGTCTCTACTCCAAAACACTCTGAATTACTGACAGTCAACTCTCTGTATTTAACCCTAGTCTCTGCTCCAAAACACTCTGAATTACTGACACAGTCAACTCTCTGTATTTAACCCTAGTCTCTGCTCCAAAACACTCTGAATTACTGACACAGTCAACTCCCTGTATTTAACCCTAGTCTCTGCTCCAAAACACTCTGAATTACTGACACAGTCAACTCTCTATATTTAACGTCTCTGCTCCAAAACACTCTGAATTACTGACACAGTCAACTCTCTGTATTTAACCCTAGTCTCTGCTCCAAAACACTCTGAATTACTGACACAGTCAACTCTCTGTATTTAACCCTAGTCTCTGCTCCAAAACACTCTGAGTTACTGACACAGTCAACTCTTTGTATTTAACCCTAGTCTCTGCTCCAAAACACTCTGAATTACTGACACAGTCAACTCTCTATATTTAACGTCTCTGCTCCAAAACACTCTGAGTTACTGACACAGTCAACTGTCTGTATTTAACCCTAGTCTCTGCTCCAAAACACTCTGAATTACTGACACAGTCAACTCTCTGTATTTAACCCTAGTCTCTGCTCCAAAACACTCTGAATTACTGACACAGTCAACTCTCTATATTTAACGTCTCTGCTCCAAAACACTCTGAGTTACTGACACAGTCAACTCTCTGTATTGTTGAATTGCCTTTGTGTATGAAAGGTGCTATATAAATAAAATTTGACTTGACTTGACTTGTATTTAACGTCTCTGCTCCAAAACACTCTGAATTACTGACACAGTCAACTCTCTATATTTAACGTATCTGCTCCAAAACACTCTGAATTACTGACACAGTCAACTCTCTGTATTTAACCCTAGTCTCTGCTCAAAAACACTCTGAATTACTGACACAGTCAACTCCCTGTATTTAACCCTAGTCTCTGCTCCAAAACACTCTGAATTACCGACACAGTCAACTCTCTGTATTTAACGTCTCTGCTCCAAAACACTCTGACTTACTGACACAGTCAACTGTCTGTATTTAACCCTAGTCTCTGCTCCAAAACACTCTGAATTACTGACACAGTCAACTCTCTATATTTAACGTCTCTGCTCCAATACACTCTGAGTTACTGACACAGTCAACTCTCTGTATTTAACCCTAGTCTCTGCTCCAAAACACTCTGAATTACTGACACAGTCAACTCTCTGTATTTAACCCTAGTCTCTGCTCCAAAACACTCTGAGTTACTGACACAGTCAACTCTCTGTATTTAACCCTAGTCTCTGCTCCAAAACACTCTGAATTACTGACACAGTCAACTCTCTGTATTTAACCCTAGTCTCTGCTCCAAAACACTCTGAATTACTGACACAGTCAACTCTCTGTATTTAACCCTAGTCTCTACTCCAAAACACTCTGAATTACTGACAGTCAACTCTCTGTATTTAACCCTAGTCTCTGCTCCAAAACACTCTGAATTACTGACACAGTCAACTCTCTGTATTTAACCCTAGTCTCTGCTCCAAAACACTCTGAATTACTGACACAGTCAACTCCCTGTATTTAACCCTAGTCTCTGCTCCAAAACACTCTGAATTACTGACACAGTCAACTCTCTATATTTAACGTCTCTGCTCCAAAACACTCTGAATTACTGACACAGTCAACTCTCTGTATTTAACCCTAGTCTCTGCTCCAAAACACTCTGAATTACTGACACAGTCAACTCTCTGTATTTAACCCTAGTCTCTGCTCCAAAACACTCTGAGTTACTGACACAGTCAACTCTCTGTATTTAACCCTAGTCTCTGCTCCAAAACACTCTGAATTACTGACACAGTCAACTCTCTATATTTAACGTCTCTGCTCCAAAACACTCTGAGTTACTGACACAGTCAACTGTCTGTATTTAACCCTAGTCTCTGCTCCAAAACACTCTGAATTACTGACACAGTCAACTCTCTGTATTTAACCCTAGTCTCTGCTCCAAAACACTCTGAATTACTGACAGTCAACTCTCTGTATTTAACCCTAGTCTCTGCTCCAAAACACTCTGAATTACTGACACAGTCAACTCTCTATATTTAACGTATCTGCTCCAAAACACTCTGAATTACTGACACAGTCAACTCTCTGTATTTAACCCTAGTCTCTGCTCCAAAACACTCTGAATTACTGACAGTCAACTCTCTGTATTTAACCCTAGTCTCTGCTCCAAAACACTCTGAATTACTGACACAGTCAACTCCCTGTATTTAACCCTAGTCTCTGCTCCAAAACACTCTGAATTACCGACACAGTCAACTCTCTGTATTTAACGTCTCTGCTCCAAAACACTCTGAATTACTGACACAGTCAACTGTCTGTATTTAACCCTAGTCTCTACTCCAAAACACTCTGAATTATTCAGAGTGTTTTGGAGCAGAGACTAGGGTTAAATACAGGGAGTTGACTGTGTCAGTAATTCAGAGTGTTTTGGAGCAGAGACTAGGGTTAAATACAGAGAGTTGACTGTGTCAGTAATTCAGAGTGTTTTGGAGCAGAGACTAGGGTTAAATACAGAGAGTTGACTGTCAGTAATTCAGAGTGTTTTGGAGTAGAGACTAGGGTTAAATACAGAGAGTTGACTGTGTCAGTAATTCAGAGTGTTTTGGAGCAGAGACTAGGGTTAAATACAGAGAGTTGACTGTGTCAGTAATTCAGAGTGTTTTGGAGCAGAGACTAGGGTTAAATACAGAGAGTTGACTGTGTCAGTAACTCAGAGTGTTTTGGAGCAGAGACTAGGGTTAAATACAGAGAGTTGACTGTGTCAGTAATTCAGAGTGTTTTGGAGCAGAGACTAGGGTTAAATACAGAGAGTTGACTGTGTCAGTAATTCAGAGTGTTTTGGAGCAGAGACTAGGGTTAAATACAGAGAGTTGACTGTGTCAGTAATTCAGAGTGTTTTGGAGCAGAGACGTTAAATATAGAGAGTTGACTGTGTCAGTAATTCAGAGTGTTTTGGAGCAGAGACTAGGGTTAAATACAGAGAGTTGACTGTGTCAATAATTCAGAGTGTTTTGGAGCAGAGACTAGGGTTAAATACAGAGAGTTGACTGTCAGTAATTCAGAGTGTTTTGGAGCAGAGACTAGGGTTAAATACAGACAGTTGACTGTGTCAGTAATTCAGAGTGTTTTGGAGCAGAGACTAGGGTTAAATACAGAGAGTTGACTGTGTCAGTAATTCAGAGTGTTTTGGAGCAGAGACTAGGGTTAAATACAGAGAGTTGACTGTGTCAGTAATTCAGAGTGTTTTGGAGCAGAGACTAGGGTTAAATACAGAGAGTTGACTGTATCAGTAACTCAGAGTGTTTTGGAGCAGAGACGTTAAATATAGAGAGTTGACTGTGTCAGTAATTCAGAGTGTTTTGGAGCAGAGACTAGGGTTAAATACAGAGAGTTGACTGTGTCAGTAATTCAGAGTGTTTTGGAGCAGAGACTAGGGTTAAATACAGACAGTTGACTGTGTCAGTAACTCAGAGTGTTTTGGAGCAGAGACGTTAAATATAGAGAGTTGACTGTGTCAGTAATTCAGAGTGTTTTGGAGCAGAGACTAGGGTTAAATACAGACAGTTGACTGTGTCAGTAATTCAGAGTGTTTTGGAGCAGAGACGTTAAATACAGAGAGTTGACTGTGTCGGTAATTCAGAGTGTTTTGGAGCAGAGACTAGGGTTAAATACAGGGAGTTGACTGTGTCAGTAATTCAGAGTGTTTTGGAGCAGAGACTAGGGTTAAATACAGAGAGTTGACTGTCAGTAATTCAGAGTGTTTTGGAGCAGAGACTAGGGTTAAATACAGAGAGTTGACTGTGTCAGTAATTCAGAGTGTTTTGGAGCAGATACGTTAAATACAGAGAGTTGACTGTGTCAGTAATTCAGAGTGTTTTGGAGCAGAGACGTTAAATATAGAGAGTTGACTGTGTCAGTAATTCAGAGTGTTTTGGAGCAGAGACTAGGGTTAAATACAGAGAGTTGACTGTGTCAATAATTCAGAGTGTTTTGGAGCAGAGACTAGGGTTAAATACAGAGAGTTGACTGTCAGTAATTCAGAGTGTTTTGGAGCAGAGACTAGGGTTAAATACAGACAGTTGACTGTGTCAGTAATTCAGAGTGTTTTGGAGCAGAGACTAGGGTTAAATACAGAGAGTTGACTGTGTCAGTAATTCAGAGTGTTTTGGAGCAGAGACTAGGGTTAAATACAGAGAGTTGACTGTGTCAGTAATTCAGAGTGTTTTGGAGCAGAGACTAGGGTTAAATACAGAGAGTTGACTGTGTCAGTAACTCAGAGTGTTTTGGAGCAGAGACGTTAAATATAGAGAGTTGACTGTGTCAGTAATTCAGAGTGTTTTGGAGCAGAGACTAGGGTTAAATACAGAGAGTTGACTGTGTCAGTAATTCAGAGTGTTTTGGAGCAGAGACTAGGGTTAAATACAGACAGTTGACTGTGTCAGTAACTCAGAGTGTTTTGGAGCAGAGACTAGGGTTAAATACAGAGAGTTGACTGTGTCAGTAACTCAGAGTGTTTTGGAGCAGAGACGTTAAATATAGAGAGTTGACTGTGTCAGTAATTCAGAGTGTTTTGGAGCAGAGACTAGGGTTAAATACAGACAGTTGACTGTGTCAGTAATTCAGAGTGTTTTGGAGCAGAGACGTTAAATACAGAGAGTTGACTGTGTCGGTAATTCAGAGTGTTTTGGAGCAGAGACTAGGGTTAAATACAGGGAGTTGACTGTGTCAGTAATTCAGAGTGTTTTGGAGCAGAGACTAGGGTTAAATACAGAGAGTTGACTGTCAGTAATTCAGAGTGTTTTGGAGCAGAGACTAGGGTTAAATACAGAGAGTTGACTGTGTCAGTAATTCAGAGTGTTTTGGAGCAGATACGTTAAATATAGAGAGTTGACTGTGTCAGTAATTCAGAGTGTTTTGGAGCAGAGACGTTAAATACAGAGAGTTGACTGTGTCGGTAATTCAGAGTGTTTTGGAGTAGAGACTAGGGTTAAATACAGACAGTTGACTGTGTCAGTAATTCAGAGTGTTTTGGAGCAGAGACGTTAAATACAGAGAGTTGACTGTGTCGGTAATTCAGAGTGTTTTGGAGCAGAGACTAGGGTTAAATACAGGGAGTTGACTGTGTCAGTAATTCAGAGTGTTTTGGAGCAGAGACTAGGGTTAAATACAGAGAGTTGACTGTCAGTAATTCAGAGTGTTTTGGAGCAGAGACTAGGGTTAAATACAGAGAGTTGACTGTGTCAGTAATTCAGAGTGTTTTGGAGCAGATACGTTAAATATAGAGAGTTGACTGTGTCAGTAATTCAGAGTGTTTTGGAGCAGAGACTAGGGTTAAATACAGAGAGTTGACTGTCAGTAATTCAGAGTGTTTTGGAGCAGAGACTAGGGTTAAATACAGAGAGTTGACTGTGTCAGTAATTCAGAGTGTTTTGGAGCAGAGACTAGGGTTAAATACAGAGAGTTGACTGTGTCAGTAATTCAGAGTGTTTTGGAGCAGATACGTTAAATATAGAGAGTTGACTGTGTCAGTAATTCAGAGTGTTTTGGAGCAGAGACGTTAAATACAGAGAGTTGACTGTGTCAGTAACTCAGAGTGTTTTGGAGCAGAGACGTTAAATATAGAGAGTTGACTGTGTCAGTAATTCAGAGTGTTTTGGAGCAGAGACTAGGGTTAAATACAGAGAGTTGACTGTGTCAGTAATTCAGAGTGTTTTGGAGCAGAGACTAGGGTTAAATACAGACAGTTGACTGTGTCAGTAACTCAGAGTGTTTTGGAGCAGAGACTAGGGTTAAATACAGAGAGTTGACTGTGTCAGTAACTCAGAGTGTTTTGGAGCAGAGACGTTAAATATAGAGAGTTGACTGTGTCAGTAATTCAGAGTGTTTTGGAGCAGAGACTAGGGTTAAATACAGACAGTTGACTGTGTCAGTAAGTCAGAGTGTTTTGGAGCAGAGACTAGGGTTAAATACAGAGAGTTGACTGTATCAGTAACTCAGAGTGTTTTGGAGCAGAGACGTTAAATATAGAGAGTTGACTGTGTCAGTAATTCAGAGTGTTTTGGAGCAGAGACTAGGGTTAAATACAGAGAGTTGACTGTGTCAGTAATTCAGAGTGTTTTGGAGCAGAGACTAGGGTTAAATACAGACAGTTGACTGTGTCAGTAACTCAGAGTGTTTTGGAGCAGAGACGTTAAATATAGAGAGTTGACTGTGTCAGTAATTCAGAGTGTTTTGGAGCAGAGACTAGGGTTAAATACAGACAGTTGACTGTGTCAGTAATTCAGAGTGTTTTGGAGCAGAGACGTTAAATACAGAGAGTTGACTGTGTCGGTAATTCAGAGTGTTTTGGAGCAGAGACTAGGGTTAAATACAGGGAGTTGACTGTGTCAGTAATTCAGAGTGTTTTGGAGCAGAGACTAGGGTTAAATACAGAGAGTTGACTGTCAGTAATTCAGAGTGTTTTGGAGCAGAGACTAGGGTTAAATACAGAGAGTTGACTGTGTCAGTAATTCAGAGTGTTTTGGAGCAGATACGTTAAATACAGAGAGTTGACTGTGTCAGTAATTCAGAGTGTTTTGGAGCAGAGACGTTAAATATAGAGAGTTGACTGTGTCAGTAATTCAGAGTGTTTTGGAGCAGAGACTAGGGTTAAATACAGAGAGTTGACTGTGTCAATAATTCAGAGTGTTTTGGAGCAGAGACTAGGGTTAAATACAGAGAGTTGACTGTCAGTAATTCAGAGTGTTTTGGAGCAGAGACTAGGGTTAAATACAGACAGTTGACTGTGTCAGTAATTCAGAGTGTTTTGGAGCAGAGACTAGGGTTAAATACAGAGAGTTGACTGTGTCAGTAATTCAGAGTGTTTTGGAGCAGAGACTAGGGTTAAATACAGAGAGTTGACTGTGTCAGTAATTCAGAGTGTTTTGGAGCAGAGACTAGGGTTAAATACAGAGAGTTGACTGTGTCAGTAACTCAGAGTGTTTTGGAGCAGAGACGTTAAATATAGAGAGTTGACTGTGTCAGTAATTCAGAGTGTTTTGGAGCAGAGACTAGGGTTAAATACAGAGAGTTGACTGTGTCAGTAATTCAGAGTGTTTTGGAGCAGAGACTAGGGTTAAATACAGACAGTTGACTGTGTCAGTAACTCAGAGTGTTTTGGAGCAGAGACTAGGGTTAAATACAGAGAGTTGACTGTGTCAGTAACTCAGAGTGTTTTGGAGCAGAGACGTTAAATACAGACAGTTGACTGTGTCAGTAATTCAGAGTGTTTTGGAGCAGAGACTAGGGTTAAATACAGACAGTTGACTGTGTCAGTAATTCAGAGTGTTTTGGAGCAGAGACGTTAAATACAGAGAGTTGACTGTGTCGGTAATTCAGAGTGTTTTGGAGCAGAGACTAGGGTTAAATACAGGGAGTTGACTGTGTCAGTAATTCAGAGTGTTTTGGAGCAGAGACTAGGGTTAAATACAGAGAGTTGACTGTCAGTAATTCAGAGTGTTTTGGAGCAGAGACTAGGGTTAAATACAGAGAGTTGACTGTGTCAGTAATTCAGAGTGTTTTGGAGCAGATACGTTAAATATAGAGAGTTGACTGTGTCAGTAATTCAGAGTGTTTTGGAGCAGAGACGTTAAATACAGAGAGTTGACTGTGTCGGTAATTCAGAGTGTTTTGGAGCAGAGACGTTAAATATAGAGAGTTGACTGTGTCAGTAATTCAGAGTGTTTTGGAGTAGAGACTAGGGTTAAATACAGACAGTTGACTGTGTCAGTAATTCAGAGTGTTTTGGAGCAGAGACGTTAAATACAGAGAGTTGACTGTGTCGGTAATTCAGAGTGTTTTGGAGCAGAGACTAGGGTTAAATACAGGGAGTTGACTGTGTCAGTAATTCAGAGTGTTTTGGAGCAGAGACTAGGGTTAAATACAGAGAGTTGACTGTCAGTAATTCAGAGTGTTTTGGAGCAGAGACTAGGGTTAAATACAGAGAGTTGACTGTGTCAGTAATTCAGAGTGTTTTGGAGCAGATACGTTAAATATAGAGAGTTGACTGTGTCAGTAATTCAGAGTGTTTTGGAGCAGAGACTAGGGTTAAATACAGAGAGTTGACTGTCAGTAATTCAGAGTGTTTTGGAGCAGAGACTAGGGTTAAATACAGAGAGTTGACTGTGTCAGTAATTCAGAGTGTTTTGGAGCAGAGACTAGGGTTAAATACAGAGAGTTGACTGTGTCAGTAATTCAGAGTGTTTTGGAGCAGATACGTTAAATATAGAGAGTTGACTGTGTCAGTAATTCAGAGTGTTTTGGAGCAGAGACGTTAAATACAGAGAGTTGACTGTGTCAGTAACTCAGAGTGTTTTGGAACAGAGACGTTAAATATAGAGAGTTGACTGTGTCAGTAATTCAGAGTGTTTTGGAGCAGAGACTAGGGTTAAATACAGAGAGTTGACTGTGTCAGTAATTCAGAGTGTTTTGGAGCAGAGACTAGGGTTAAATACAGACAGTTGACTGTGTCAGTAACTCAGAGTGTTTTGGAGCAGAGACTAGGGTTAAATACAGAGAGTTGACTGTGTCAGTAACTCAGAGTGTTTTGGAGCAGAGACGTTAAATATAGAGAGTTGACTGTGTCAGTAATTCAGAGTGTTTTGGAGCAGAGACTAGGGTTAAATACAGACAGTTGACTGTGTCAGTAATTCAGAGTGTTTTGGAGCAGAGACGTTAAATACAGAGAGTTGACTGTGTCGGTAATTCAGAGTGTTTTGGAGCAGAGACTAGGGTTAAATACAGGGAGTTGACTGTGTCAGTAATTCAGAGTGTTTTGGAGCAGAGACTAGGGTTAAATACAGAGAGTTGACTGTCAGTAATTCAGAGTGTTTTGGAGCAGAGACTAGGGTTAAATACAGAGAGTTGACTGTGTCAGTAATTCAGAGTGTTTTGGAGCAGATACGTTAAATATAGAGAGTTGACTGTGTCAGTAATTCAGAGTGTTTTGGAGCAGAGACGTTAAATACAGAGAGTTGACTGTGTCGGTAATTCAGAGTGTTTTGGAGCAGAGACGTTAAATATAGAGAGTTGACTGTGTCAGTAATTCAGAGTGTTTTGGAGTAGAGACTAGGGTTAAATACAGACAGTTGACTGTGTCAGTAATTCAGAGTGTTTTGGAGCAGAGACGTTAAATACAGAGAGTTGACTGTGTCGGTAATTCAGAGTGTTTTGGAGCAGAGACTAGGGTTAAATACAGGGAGTTGACTGTGTCAGTAATTCAGAGTGTTTTGGAGCAGAGACTAGGGTTAAATACAGAGAGTTGACTGTCAGTAATTCAGAGTGTTTTGGAGCAGAGACTAGGGTTAAATACAGAGAGTTGACTGTGTCAGTAATTCAGAGTGTTTTGGAGCAGATACGTTAAATATAGAGAGTTGACTGTGTCAGTAATTCAGAGTGTTTTGGAGCAGAGACTAGGGTTAAATACAGAGAGTTGACTGTCAGTAATTCAGAGTGTTTTGGAGCAGAGACTAGGGTTAAATACAGAGAGTTGACTGTGTCAGTAATTCAGAGTGTTTTGGAGCAGAGACTAGGGTTAAATACAAACAGTTGACTGTGTCAGTAACTCAGAGTGTTTTGGAGCAGAGACGTTAAATATAGAGAGTTGACTGTGTCAGTAATTCAGAGTGTTTTGGAGCAGAGACTAGGGTTAAATACAAAGAGTTGACTGTGTCAGTAACTCAGAGTGTTTTGGAGCAGAGACTAGGGTTAAATACAGAGAGTTGACTGTGTCAGTAATTCAGAGTGTTTTGGAGCAGAGACTAGGGTTAAATACAGAGAGTTGACTGTGTCAGTAATTCAGAGTGTTTTGGAGCAGAGACGTTAAATATAGAGAGTTGACTGTGTCAGTAATTCAGAGTGTTTTGGAGCAGAGACTAGGGTTAAATACAGGGAGTTGACTGTGTCAGTAATTCAGAGTGTTTTGGAGCAGAGACTAGGGTTAAATACAGAGAGTTGACTGTGTCAGTAATTCAGAGTGTTTTGGAGCAGAGACTAGGGTTAAATACAGAGAGTTGACTGTCAGTAATTCAGAGTGTTTTGGAGTAGAGACTAGGGTTAAATACAGAGAGTTGACTGTGTCAGTAATTCAGAGTGTTTTGGAGCAGAGACTAGGGTTAAATACAGAGAGTTGACTGTGTCAGTAATTCAGAGTGTTTTGGAGCAGAGACTAGGGTTAAATACAGAGAGTTGACTGTGTCAGTAACTCAGAGTGTTTTGGAGCAGAGACTAGGGTTAAATACAGAGAGTTGACTGTGTCAGTAATTCAGAGTGTTTTGGAGCAGAGACTAGGGTTAAATACAGAGAGTTGACTGTGTCAGTAATTCAGAGTGTTTTGGAGCAGAGACTAGGGTTAAATACAGACAGTTGACTGTGTCAGTAATTCAGAGTGTTTTGGAGCAGAGACTAGGGTTAAATACAGAGAGTTGACTGTGTCAGTAATTCAAAGTGTTTTGGAGCAGAGACTAGGGTTAAATACAGAGAGTTGACTGTGTCAGTAATTCAGAGTGTTTTGGAGCAGAGACGTTAAATATAGAGAGTTGACTGTGTCAGTAATTCAGAGTGTTTTGGAGCAGAGACTAGGGTTAAATACAGAGAGTTGACTGTGTCAATAATTCAGAGTGTTTTGGAGCAGAGACTAGGGTTAAATACAGAGAGTTGACTGTCAGTAATTCAGAGTGTTTTGGAGCAGAGACTAGGGTTAAATACAGACAGTTGACTGTGTCAGTAATTCAGAGTGTTTTGGAGCAGAGACTAGGGTTAAATACAGAGAGTTGACTGTGTCAGTAATTCAGAGTGTTTTGGAGCAGAGACGTTAAATACAGAGAGTTGACTGTGTCGGTAATTCAGAGTGTTTTGGAGCAGAGACTAGGGTTAAATACAGGGAGTTGACTGTGTCAGTAATTCAGAGTGTTTTGGAGCAGAGACTAGGGTTAAATACAGAGAGTTGACTGTCAGTAATTCAGAGTGTTTTGGAGCAGAGACTAGGGTTAAATACAGAGAGTTGACTGTGTCAGTAATTCAGAGTGTTTTGGAGCAGATACGTTAAATACAGAGAGTTGACTGTGTCAGTAATTCAGAGTGTTTTGGAGCAGAGACGTTAAATATAGAGAGTTGACTGTGTCAGTAATTCAGAGTGTTTTGGAGCAGAGACTAGGGTTAAATACAGAGAGTTGACTGTGTCAGTAATTCAGAGTGTTTTGGAGCAGAGACTAGGGTTAAATACAGAGAGTTGACTGTGTCAATAATTCAGAGTGTTTTGGAGCAGAGACTAGGGTTAAATACAGAGAGTTGACTGTCAGTAATTCAGAGTGTTTTGGAGCAGAGACTAGGGTTAAATACAGACAGTTGACTGTGTCAGTAATTCAGAGTGTTTTGGAGCAGAGACTAGGGTTAAATACAGAGAGTTGACTGTGTCAGTAATTCAGAGTGTTTTGGAGCAGAGACTAGGGTTAAATACAGAGAGTTGACTGTGTCAGTAATTCAGAGTGTTTTGGAGCAGAGACTAGGGTTAAATACAGAGAGTTGACTGTGTCAGTAACTCAGAGTGTTTTGGAGCAGAGACGTTAAATATAGAGAGTTGACTGTGTCAGTAATTCAGAGTGTTTTGGAGCAGAGACTAGGGTTAAATACAGAGAGTTGACTGTGTCAGTAATTCAGAGTGTTTTGGAGCAGAGACTAGGGTTAAATACAGACAGTTGACTGTGTCAGTAACTCAGAGTGTTTTGGAGCAGAGACTAGGGTTAAATACAGAGAGTTGACTGTGTCAGTAACTCAGAGTGTTTTGGAGCAGAGACGTTAAATACAGACAGTTGACTGTGTCAGTAATTCAGAGTGTTTTGGAGCAGAGACTAGGGTTAAATACAGACAGTTGACTGTGTCAGTAATTCAGAGTGTTTTGGAGCAGAGACGTTAAATACAGAGAGTTGACTGTGTCGGTAATTCAGAGTGTTTTGGAGCAGAGACTAGGGTTAAATACAGGGAGTTGACTGTGTCAGTAATTCAGAGTGTTTTGGAGCAGAGACTAGGGTTAAATACAGAGAGTTGACTGTCAGTAATTCAGAGTGTTTTGGAGCAGAGACTAGGGTTAAATACAGAGAGTTGACTGTGTCAGTAATTCAGAGTGTTTTGGAGCAGATACGTTAAATATAGAGAGTTGACTGTGTCAGTAATTCAGAGTGTTTTGGAGCAGAGACGTTAAATACAGAGAGTTGACTGTGTCGCTAATTCAGAGTGTTTTGGAGCAGAGACGTTAAATATAGAGAGTTGACTGTGTCAGTAATTCAGAGTGTTTTGGAGTAGAGACTAGGGTTAAATACAGACAGTTGACTGTGTCAGTAATTCAGAGTGTTTTGGAGCAGAGACGTTAAATACAGAGAGTTGACTGTGTCGGTAATTCAGAGTGTTTTGGAGCAGAGACTAGGGTTAAATACAGGGAGTTGACTGTGTCAGTAATTCAGAGTGTTTTGGAGCAGAGACTAGGGTTAAATACAGAGAGTTGACTGTCAGTAATTCAGAGTGTTTTGGAGCAGAGACTAGGGTTAAATACAGAGAGTTGACTGTGTCAGTAATTCAGAGTGTTTTGGAGCAGATACGTTAAATATAGAGAGTTGACTGTGTCAGTAATTCAGAGTGTTTTGGAGCAGAGACTAGGGTTAAATACAGAGAGTTGACTGTCAGTAATTCAGAGTGTTTTGGAGCAGAGACTAGGGTTAAATACAGAGAGTTGACTGTGTCAGTAATTCAGAGTGTTTTGGAGCAGAGACTAGGGTTAAATACAGAGAGTTGACTGTGTCAGTAATTCAGAGTGTTTTGGAGCAGATACGTTAAATATAGAGAGTTGACTGTGTCAGTAATTCAGAGTGTTTTGGAGCAGAGACGTTAAATACAGAGAGTTGACTGTGTCAGTAACTCAGAGTGTTTTGGAGCAGAGACGTTAAATATAGAGAGTTGACTGTGTCAGTAATTCAGAGTGTTTTGGAGCAGAGACTAGGGTTAAATACAGAGAGTTGACTGTGTCAGTAATTCAGAGTGTTTTGGAGCAGAGACTAGGGTTAAATACAGACAGTTGACTGTGTCAGTAACTCAGAGTGTTTTGGAGCAGAGACTAGGGTTAAATACAGAGAGTTGACTGTGTCAGTAACTCAGAGTGTTTTGGAGCAGAGACGTTAAATATAGAGAGTTGACTGTGTCAGTAATTCAGAGTGTTTTGGAGCAGAGACTAGGGTTAAATACAGACAGTTGACTGTGTCAGTAATTCAGAGTGTTTTGGAGCAGAGACGTTAAATACAGAGAGTTGACTGTGTCGGTAATTCAGAGTGTTTTGGAGCAGAGACTAGGGTTAAATACAGGGAGTTGACTGTGTCAGTAATTCAGAGTGTTTTGGAGCAGAGACTAGGGTTAAATACAGAGAGTTGACTGTCAGTAATTCAGAGTGTTTTGGAGCAGAGACTAGGGTTAAATACAGAGAGTTGACTGTGTCAGTAATTCAGAGTGTTTTGGAGCAGATACGTTAAATATAGAGAGTTGACTGTGTCAGTAATTCAGAGTGTTTTGGAGCAGAGACGTTAAATACAGAGAGTTGACTGTGTCGGTAATTCAGAGTGTTTTGGAGCAGAGACGTTAAATATAGAGAGTTGACTGTGTCAGTAATTCAGAGTGTTTTGGAGTAGAGACTAGGGTTAAATACAGACAGTTGACTGTGTCAGTAATTCAGAGTGTTTTGGAGCAGAGACGTTAAATACAGAGAGTTGACTGTGTCGGTAATTCAGAGTGTTTTGGAGCAGAGACTAGGGTTAAATACAGGGAGTTGACTGTGTCAGTAATTCAGAGTGTTTTGGAGCAGAGACTAGGGTTAAATACAGAGAGTTGACTGTCAGTAATTCAGAGTGTTTTGGAGCAGAGACTAGGGTTAAATACAGAGAGTTGACTGTGTCAGTAATTCAGAGTGTTTTGGAGCAGATACGTTAAATATAGAGAGTTGACTGTGTCAGTAATTCAGAGTGTTTTGGAGCAGAGACTAGGGTTAAATACAGAGAGTTGACTGTCAGTAATTCAGAGTGTTTTGGAGCAGAGACTAGGGTTAAATACAGAGAGTTGACTGTGTCAGTAATTCAGAGTGTTTTGGAGCAGAGACTAGGGTTAAATACAAACAGTTGACTGTGTCAGTAACTCAGAGTGTTTTGGAGCAGAGACGTTAAATATAGAGAGTTGACTGTGTCAGTAATTCAGAGTGTTTTGGAGCAGAGACTAGGGTTAAATACAAAGAGTTGACTGTGTCAGTAACTCAGAGTGTTTTGGAGCAGAGACTAGGGTTAAATACAGAGAGTTGACTGTGTCAGTAATTCAGAGTGTTTTGGAGCAGAGACTAGGGTTAAATACAGAGAGTTGACTGTGTCAGTAATTCAGAGTGTTTTGGAGCAGAGACGTTAAATATAGAGAGTTGACTGTGTCAGTAATTCAGAGTGTTTTGGAGCAGAGACTAGGGTTAAATACAGGGAGTTGACTGTGTCAGTAATTCAGAGTGTTTTGGAGCAGAGACTAGGGTTAAATACAGAGAGTTGACTGTGTCAGTAATTCAGAGTGTTTTGGAGCAGAGACTAGGGTTAAATACAGAGAGTTGACTGTCAGTAATTCAGAGTGTTTTGGAGTAGAGACTAGGGTTAAATACAGAGAGTTGACTGTGTCAGTAATTCAGAGTGTTTTGGAGCAGAGACTAGGGTTAAATACAGAGAGTTGACTGTGTCAGTAATTCAGAGTGTTTTGGAGCAGAGACTAGGGTTAAATACAGAGAGTTGACTGTGTCAGTAACTCAGAGTGTTTTGGAGCAGAGACTAGGGTTAAATACAGAGAGTTGACTGTGTCAGTAATTCAGAGTGTTTTGGAGCAGAGACTAGGGTTAAATACAGAGAGTTGACTGTGTCAGTAATTCAGAGTGTTTTGGAGCAGAGACTAGGGTTAAATACAGACAGTTGACTGTGTCAGTAATTCAGAGTGTTTTGGAGCAGAGACTAGGGTTAAATACAGAGAGTTGACTGTGTCAGTAATTCAAAGTGTTTTGGAGCAGAGACTAGGGTTAAATACAGAGAGTTGACTGTGTCAGTAATTCAGAGTGTTTTGGAGCAGAGACGTTAAATATAGAGAGTTGACTGTGTCAGTAATTCAGAGTGTTTTGGAGCAGAGACTAGGGTTAAATACAGAGAGTTGACTGTGTCAATAATTCAGAGTGTTTTGGAGCAGAGACTAGGGTTAAATACAGAGAGTTGACTGTCAGTAATTCAGAGTGTTTTGGAGCAGAGACTAGGGTTAAATACAGACAGTTGACTGTGTCAGTAATTCAGAGTGTTTTGGAGCAGAGACTAGGGTTAAATACAGAGAGTTGACTGTGTCAGTAATTCAGAGTGTTTTGGAGCAGAAACTAGGGTTAAATACAGAGAGTTGACTGTGTCAGTAACTCAGAGTGTTTTGGAGCAGAGACGTTAAATATAGAGAGTTGACTGTGTCAGTAATTCAGAGTGTTTTGGAGCAGAGACTAGGGTTAAATACAGAGAGTTGACTGTGTCAGTAATTCAGAGTGTTTTGGAGCAGAGACTAGGGTTAAATACAGACAGTTGACTGTGTCAGTAACTCAGAGTGTTTTGGAGCAGAGACTAGGGTTAAATACAGAGAGTTGACTGTGTCAGTAACTCAGAGTGTATTGGAGCAGAGACGTTAAATATAGAGAGTTGACTGTGTCAGTAATTCAGAGTGTTTTGGAGCAGAGACTAGGGTTAAATACAGACAGTTGACTGTGTCAGTAAGTCAGAGTGTTTTGGAGCAGAGACGTTAAATACAGAGAGTTGACTGTGTCGGTAATTCAGAGTGTTTTGGAGCAGAGACTAGGGTTAAATACAGGGAGTTGACTGTGTCAGTAATTCAGAGTGTTTTTGAGCAGAGACTAGGGTTAAATACAGAGAGTTGACTGTGTCAGTAATTCAGAGTGTTTTGGAGCAGATACGTTAAATATAGAGAGTTGACTGTGTCAGTAATTCAGAGTGTTTTGGAGCAGAGACGTTAAATACAGAGAGTTGACTGTGTCAGTAACTCAGAGTGTTTTGGAGCAGAGACGTTAAATATAGAGAGTTGACTGTGTCAGTAATTCAGAGTGTTTTGGAGCAGAGACTAGGGTTAAATACAGAGAGTTGACTGTGTCAGTAATTCAGAGTGTTTTGGAGCAGAGACTAGGGTTAAATACAGACAGTTGACTGTGTCAGTAACTCAGAGTGTTTTGGAGCAGAGACGTTAAATATAGAGAGTTGACTGTGTCAGTAATTCAGAGTGTTTTGGAGCAGAGAGGTTAAATACAAAGAGTTGACTGTGTCAGTAACTCAGAGTGTTTTGGAGCAGAGACTAGGGTTAAATACAGAGAGTTGACTGTGTCAGTAATTCAGAGTGTTTTGGAGCAGAGACTAGGGTTAAATACAGAGAGTTGACTGTGTCAGTAATTCAGAGTGTTTTGGAGCAGAGACGTTAAATATAGAGAGTTGACTGTGTCAGTAATTCAGAGTGTTTTGGAGCAGAGACTAGGGTTAAATACAGGGAGTTGACTGTGTCAGTAATTCAGAGTGTTTTGGAGCAGAGACTAGGGTTAAATACAGAGAGTTGACTGTGTCAGTAATTCAGAGTGTTTTGGAGCAGAGACTAGGGTTAAATACAGAGAGTTGACTGTCAGTAATTCAGAGTGTTTTGGAGTAGAGACTAGGGTTAAATACAGAGAGTTGACTGTGTCAGTAATTCAGAGTGTTTTGGAGCAGAGACTAGGGTTAAATACAGAGAGTTGACTGTGTCAGTAATTCAGAGTGTTTTGGAGCAGAGACTAGGGTTAAATACAGAGAGTTGACTGTGTCAGTAACTCAGAGTGTTTTGGAGCAGAGACTAGGGTTAAATACAGAGAGTTGACTGTGTCAGTAATTCAGAGTGTTTTGGAGCAGAGACTAGGGTTAAATACAGAGAGTTGACTGTGTCAGTAATTCAGAGTGTTTTGGAGCAGAGACTAGGGTTAAATACAGACAGTTGACTGTGTCAGTAATTCAGAGTGTTTTGGAGCAGAGACTAGGGTTAAATACAGAGAGTTGACTGTGTCAGTAATTCAAAGTGTTTTGGAGCAGAGACTAGGGTTAAATACAGAGAGTTGACTGTGTCAGTAATTCAGAGTGTTTTGGAGCAGAGACGTTAAATATAGAGAGTTGACTGTGTCAGTAATTCAGAGTGTTTTGGAGCAGAGACTAGGGTTAAATACAGAGAGTTGACTGTGTCAATAATTCAGAGTGTTTTGGAGCAGAGACTACGGTTAAATACAGAGAGTTGACTGTCAGTAATTCAGAGTGTTTTGGAGCAGAGACTAGGGTTAAATACAGACAGTTGACTGTGTCAGTAATTCAGAGTGTTTTGGAGCAGAGACTAGGGTTAAATACAGAGAGTTGACTGTGTCAGTAATTCAGAGTGTTTTGGAGCAGAGACTAGGGTTAAATACAGAGAGTTGACTGTGTCAGTAACTCAGAGTGTTTTGGAGCAGAGACGTTAAATATAGAGAGTTGACTGTGTCAGTAATTCAGAGTGTTTTGGAGCAGAGACTAGGGTTAAATACAGAGAGTTGACTGTGTCAGTAATTCAGAGTGTTTTGGAGCAGAGACTAGGGTTAAATACAGACAGTTGACTGTGTCAGTAACTCAGAGTGTTTTGGAGCAGAGACTAGGGTTAAATACAGAGAGTTGACTGTGTCAGTAACTCAGAGTGTATTGGAGCAGAGACGTTAAATATAGAGAGTTGACTGTGTCAGTAATTCAGAGTGTTGTGGAGCAGAGACTAGGGTTAAATACAGACAGTTGACTGTGTCAGTAAGTCAGAGTGTTTTGGAGCAGAGACGTTAAATACAGAGAGTTGACTGTGTCGGTAATTCAGAGTGTTTTGGAGCAGAGACTAGGGTTAAATACAGGGAGTTGACTGTGTCAGTAATTCAGAGTGTTTTTGAGCAGAGACTAGGGTTAAATACAGAGAGTTGACTGTGTCAGTAATTCAGAGTGTTTTGGAGCAGATACGTTAAATATAGAGAGTTGACTGTGTCAGTAATTCAGAGTGTTTTGGAGCAGAGACGTTAAATACAGAGAGTTGACTGTGTCAGTAACTCAGAGTGTTTTGGAGCAGAGACGTTAAATATAGAGAGTTGACTGTGTCAGTAACTCAGAGTGTTTTGGAGCAGAGACGTTAAATATAGAGAGTTGACTGTGTCAGTAATTCAGAGTGTTTTGGAGCAGAGACGTTAAATACAGAGAGTTGACTGTGTCAGTAACTCAGAGTGTTTTGGAGCAGAGACGTTAAATATAGAGAGTTGACTGTGTCAGTAATTCAGAGTGTTTTGGAGCAGAGACTAGGGTTAAATACAGACAGTTGACTGTGTCAGTGATTCAGAGTGTTTTGGAGCAGAGACGTTAAATACAGAGAGTTGACTGTGTCGGTAATTCAGAGTGTTTTGGAGCAGAGACTAGGGTTAAATACAGGGAGTTGACTGTGTCAGTAATTCAGAGTGTTTTGGAGCAGAGACTAGGGTTAAATACAGAGAGTTGACTGTCAGTAATTCAGAGTGTTTTGGAGCAGAGACTAGGGTTAAATACAGAGAGTTGACTGTGTCAGTAATTCAGAGTGTTTTGGAGCAGATACGTTAAATATAGAGAGTTGACTGTGTCAGTAATTCAGAGTGTTTTGGAGCAGAGACGTTAAATACAGAGAGTTGACTGTGTCGGTAATTCAGAGTGTTTTGGAGCAGAGACGTTAAATATAGAGAGTTGACTGTGTCAGTAATTCAGAGTGTTTTGGAGTAGAGACTAGGGTTAAATACAGACAGTTGACTGTGTCAGTAATTCAGAGTGTTTTGGAGCAGAGACGTTAAATACAGAGAGTTGACTGTGTCGGTAATTCAGAGTGTTTTGGAGCAGAGACTAGGGTTAAATACAGGGAGTTGACTGTGTCAGTAATTCAGAGTGTTTTGGAGCAGAGACTAGGGTTAAATACAGAGAGTTGACTGTCAGTAACTCAGAGTGTTTTGGAGCAGAGACGTTAAATATAGAGAGTTGACTGTGTCAGTAATTCAGAGTGTTTTGGAGCAGAGACTAGGGTTAAATACAGAGAGTTGACTGTGTCAGTAACTCAGAGTGTTTTGGAGCAGAGACTAGGGTTAAATACAGAGAGTTGACTGTGTCAGTAATTCAGAGTGTTTTGGAGCAGAGACTAGGGTTAAATACAGAGAGTTGACTGTGTCAGTAATTCAGAGTGTTTTGGAGCAGAGACGTTAAATATAGAGAGTTGACTGTGTCAGTAATTCAGAGTGTTTTGGAGCAGAGACTAGGGTTAAATACAGGGAGTTGACTGTGTCAGTAATTCAGAGTGTTTTGGAGCAGAGACTAGGGTTAAATACAGAGAGTTGACTGTGTCAGTAATTCAGAGTGTTTTGGAGCAGAGACTAGGGTTAAATACAGAGAGTTGACTGTCAGTAATTCAGAGTGTTTTGGAGTAGAGACTAGGGTTAAATACAGAGAGTTGACTGTGTCAGTAATTCAGAGTGTTTTGGAGCAGAGACTAGGGTTAAATACAGAGAGTTGACTGTGTCAGTAATTCAGAGTGTTTTGGAGCAGAGACTAGGGTTAAATACAGAGAGTTGACTGTGTCAGTAACTCAGTGTTTTGGAGCAGAGACTAGGGTTAAATACAGAGAGTTGACTGTGTCAGTAATTCAGAGTGTTTTGGAGCAGAGACAGGGTTAAATACAGAGAGTTGACTGTGTCAGTAATTCAGAGTGTTTTGGAGCAGAGACTAGGGTTAAATACAGAGAGTTGACTGTGTCAGTAATTCGGAGTGTTTTGGAGCAGAGACGTTAAATATAGAGAGTTGACTGTGTCAGTAATTCAGAGTGTTTTGGAGCAGAGACTAGGGTTAAATACAGACAGTTGACTGTGTCAGTAATTCAGAGTGTTTTGGAGCAGAGACGTTAAATACAGAGAGTTGACTGTGTCGGTAATTCAGAGTGTTTTGGAGCAGAGACTAGGGTTAAATACAGGGAGTTGACTGTGTCAGTAATTCAGAGTGTTTTGGAGCAGAGACTAGGGTTAAATACAGAGAGTTGACTGTCAGTAATTCAGAGTGTTTTGGAGCAGAGACTAGGGTTAAATACAGAGAGTTGACTGTGTCAGTAATTCAGAGTGTTTTGGAGCAGATACGTTAAATATAGAGAGTTGACTGTGTCAGTAATTCAGAGTGTTTTGGAGCAGAGACGTTAAATACAGAGAGTTGACTGTGTCGGTAATTCAGAGTGTTTTGGAGCAGAGACGTTAAATATAGAGAGTTGACTGTGTCAGTAATTCAGAGTGTTTTGGAGTAGAGACTAGGGTTAAATACAGACAGTTGACTGTGTCAGTAATTCAGAGTGTTTTGGAGCAGAGACGTTAAATACAGAGAGTTGACTGTGTCGGTAATTCAGAGTGTTTTGGAGCAGAGACTAGGGTTAAATACAGGGAGTTGACTGTGTCAGTAATTCAGAGTGTTTTGGAGCAGAGACTAGGGTTAAATACAGAGAGTTGACTGTCAGTAATTCAGAGTGTTTTGGAGCAGAGACTAGGGTTAAATACAGAGAGTTGACTGTGTCAGTAATTCAGAGTGTTTTGGAGCAGATACGTTAAATATAGAGAGTTGACTGTGTCAGTAATTCAGAGTGTTTTGGAGCAGAGACTAGGGTTAAATACAGAGAGTTGACTGTCAGTAATTCAGAGTGTTTTGGAGCAGAGACTAGGGTTAAATACAGAGAGTTGACTGTGTCAGTAATTCAGAGTGTTTTGGAGCAGAGACTAGGGTTAAATACAGACAGTTGACTGTGTCAGTAACTCAGAGTGTTTTGGAGCAGAGACGTTAAATATAGAGAGTTGACTGTGTCAGTAATTCAGAGTGTTTTGGAGCAGAGACTAGGGTTAAATACAGAGAGTTGACTGTGTCAGTAACTCAGAGTGTTTTGGAGCAGAGACTAGGGTTAAATACAAAGAGTTGACTGTGTCAGTAATTCAGAGTGTTTTGGAGCAGAGACTAGGGTTAAATACAGAGAGTTGACTGTGTCAGTAATTCAGAGTGTTTTGGAGCAGAGACTAGGGTTAAATACAGAGAGTTGACTGTGTCAGTAACTCAGAGTGTTTTGGAGCAGAGACTAGGGTTAAATACAGAGAGTTGACTGTGTCAGTAGTTCAGAGTGTTTTGGAGCAGAGACTAGGGTTAAATACAGAGAGTTGACTGTGTCAGTAATTCAGAGTGTTTTGGAGCAGAGACTAGGGTTAAATACAGACAGTTGACTGTGTCAGTAACTCAGAGTGTTTTGGAGCAGAGACGTTAAATACAGAGAGTTGACTGTGTCAGTAGTTCAGAGTGTTTTGGAGCAGAGACTAGGGTTAAATACAGAGAGTTGACTGTGTCAGTAATTCAGAGTGTTTTGGAGTAGAGACTAGGGTTAAATACAGAGAGTTGACTGTGTCAGTAATTCAGAGTGTTTTGGAGCAGATACTAGGGTTAAATACAGACAGTTGACTGTGTCAGTAATTCAGAGTGTTTTGGAGCAGAGACTAGGGTTAAATACAGAGAGTTGACTGTGTCAGTAATTCAGAGTGTTTTGGAGCAGAGACATTAAATATAGAGAGTTGACTGTGTCAGTAATTCAGAGTGTTTTGGAGCAGAGACTAGGGTTAAATACAGGGAGTTGACTGTGTCAGTAATTCAGAGTGTTTTGGAGCAGAGACTAGGGTTAAATACAGAGAGTTGACTGTGTCAGTAATTCAGAGTGTTTTGGAGCAGAGACTAGGGTTAAATACAGAGAGTTGACTGTCAGTAATTCAGAGTGTTTTGGAGTAGAGACTAGGGTTAAATACAGAGAGTTGACTGTGTCAGTAATTCAGAGTGTTTTGGAGCAGAGACTAGGGTTAAATACAGAGAGTTGACTGTGTCAGTAATTCAGAGTGTTTTGGAGCAGAGACTAGGGTTAAATACAGAGAGTTGACTGTGTCAGTAACTCAGAGTGTTTTGGAGCAGAGACTAGGGTTAAATACAGAGAGTTGACTGTGTCAGTAATTCAGAGTGTTTTGGAGCAGAGACTAGGGTTAAATACAGAGAGTTGACTGTGTCAATAATTCAGAGTGTTTTGGAGCAGAGACTAGGGTTAAATACAGAGAGTTGACTGTCAGTAATTCAGAGTGTTTTGGAGCAGAGACTAGGGTTAAATACAGACAGTTGACTGTCAGTAATTCAGAGTGTTTTGGAGCAGAGACTAGGGTTAAATACAGAGAGTTGACTGTGTCAGTAATTCAGAGTGTTTTGGAGCAGAGACTAGGGTTAAATACAGAGAGTTGACTGTGTCAGTAATTCAGAGTGTTTTGGAGCAGAGACTAGGGTTAAATACAGAGAGTTGACTGTGTCAGTAACTCAGAGTGTTTTGGAGCAGAGACGTTAAATATAGAGAGTTGACTGTGTCAGTAACTCAGAGTGTTTTGGAGCAGAGACTAGGGTTAAATACAGAGAGTTGACTGTGTCAGTAATTCAGAGTGTTTTGGAGCAGAGACTAGGGTTAAATACAGACAGTTGACTGTGTCAGTAACTCAGAGTGTTTTGGAGCAGAGACTAGGGTTAAATACAGAGAGTTGACTGTGTCAGTAACTCAGAGTGTTTTGGAGCAGAGACGTTAAATATAGAGAGTTGACTGTGTCAGTAATTCAGAGTGTTTTGGAGCAGAGACTAGGGTTAAATACAGACAGTTGACTGTGTCAGTAATTCAGAGTGTTTTGGAGCAGAGACGTTAAATACAGAGAGTTGACTGTGTCGGTAATTCAGAGTGTTTTGGAGCAGAGACTAGGGTTAAATACAGGGAGTTGACTGTGTCAGTAATTCAGAGTGTTTTGGAGCAGAGACTAGGGTTAAATACAGAGAGTTGACTGTCAGTAATTCAGAGTGTTTTGGAGCAGAGACTAGGGTTAAATACAGAGAGTTGACTGTGTCAGTAATTCAGAGTGTTTTGGAGCAGATACGTTAAATATAGAGAGTTGACTGTGTCAGTAATTCAGAGTGTTTTGGAGCAGAGACGTTAAATACAGAGAGTTGACTGTGTCGGTAATTCAGAGTGTTTTGGAGCAGAGACGTTAAATATAGAGAGTTGACTGTGTCAGTAATTCAGAGTGTTTTGGAGTAGAGACTAGGGTTAAATACAGACAGTTGACTGTGTCAGTAATTCAGAGTGTTTTGGAGCAGAGACGTTAAATACAGAGAGTTGACTGTGTCGGTAATTCAGAGTGTTTTGGAGCAGAGACTAGGGTTAAATACAGGGAGTTGACTGTGTCAGTAATTCAGAGTGTTTTGGAGCAGAGACTAGGGTTAAATACAGAGAGTTGACTGTCAGTAATTCAGAGTGTTTTGGAGCAGAGACTAGGGTTAAATACAGAGAGTTGACTGTGTCAGTAATTCAGAGTGTTTTGGAGCAGATACGTTAAATATAGAGAGTTGACTGTGTCAGTAATTCAGAGTGTTTTGGAGCAGAGACTAGGGTTAAATACAGAGAGTTGACTGTCAGTAATTCAGAGTGTTTTGGAGCAGAGACTAGGGTTAAATACAGAGAGTTGACTGTGTCAGTAATTCAGAGTGTTTTGGAGCAGAGACTAGGGTTAAATACAGACAGTTGACTGTGTCAGTAACTCAGAGTGTTTTGGAGCAGAGACGTTAAATATAGAGAGTTGACTGTGTCAGTAATTCAGAGTGTTTTGGAGCAGAGACTAGGGTTAAATACAGAGAGTTGACTGTGTCAGTAACTCAGAGTGTTTTGGAGCAGAGACTAGGGTTAAATACAGAGAGTTGACTGTGTCAGTAATTCAGAGTGTTTTGGAGCAGAGACTAGGGTTAAATACAGAGAGTTGACTGTGTCAGTAATTCAGAGTGTTTTGGAGCAGAGACGTTAAATATAGAGAGTTGACTGTGTCAGTAATTCAGAGTGTTTTGGAGCAGAGACTAGGGTTAAATACAGGGAGTTGACTGTGTCAGTAATTCAGAGTGTTTTGGAGCAGAGACTAGGGTTAAATACAGAGAGTTGACTGTGTCAGTAATTCAGAGTGTTTTGGAGCAGATACGTTAAATATAGAGAGTTGACTGTGTCAGTAATTCAGAGTGTTTTGGAGCAGAGACGTTAAATACAGAGAGTTGACTGTGTCGGTAATTCAGAGTGTTTTGGAGCAGAGACGTTAAATATAGAGAGTTGACTGTGTCAGTAATTCAGAGTGTTTTGGAGTAGAGACTAGGGTTAAATACAGACAGTTGACTGTGTCAGTAATTCAGAGTGTTTTGGAGCAGAGACGTTAAATACAGAGAGTTGACTGTGTCGGTAATTCAGAGTGTTTTGGAGCAGAGACTAGGGTTAAATACAGGGAGTTGACTGTGTCAGTAATTCAGAGTGTTTTGGAGCAGAGACTAGGGTTAAATACAGAGAGTTGACTGTCAGTAATTCAGAGTGTTTTGGAGCAGAGACTAGGGTTAAATACAGAGAGTTGACTGTGTCAGTAATTCAGAGTGTTTTGGAGCAGATACGTTAAATATAGAGAGTTGACTGTGTCAGTAATTCAGAGTGTTTTGGAGCAGAGACTAGGGTTAAATACAGAGAGTTGACTGTCAGTAATTCAGAGTGTTTTGGAGCAGAGACTAGGGTTAAATACAGAGAGTTGACTGTGTCAGTAATTCAGAGTGTTTTGGAGCAGAGACTAGGGTTAAATACAGACAGTTGACTGTGTCAGTAACTCAGAGTGTTTTGGAGCAGAGACGTTAAATATAGAGAGTTGACTGTGTCAGTAATTCAGAGTGTTTTGGAGCAGAGACTAGGGTTAAATACAGAGAGTTGACTGTGTCAGTAACTCAGAGTGTTTTGGAGCAGAGACTAGGGTTAAATACAGAGAGTTGACTGTGTCAGTAATTCAGAGTGTTTTGGAGCAGAGACTAGGGTTAAATACAGAGAGTTGACTGTGTCAGTAATTCAGAGTGTTTTGGAGCAGAGACTAGGGTTAAATACAGAGAGTTGACTGTGTCAGTAACTCAGAGTGTTTTGGAGCAGAGACTAGGGTTAAATACAGAGAGTTGACTGTGTCAGTAGTTCAGAGTGTTTTGGAGCAGAGACTAGGGTTAAATACAGAGAGTTGACTGTGTCAGTAATTCAGAGTGTTTTGGAGCAGAGACTAGGGTTAAATACAGACAGTTGACTGTGTCAGTAACTCAGAGTGTTTTGGAGCAGAGACGTTAAATACAGAGAGTTGACTGTGTCAGTAGTTCAGAGTGTTTTGGAGCAGAGACTAGGGTTAAATACAGAGAGTTGACTGTGTCAGTAATTCAGAGTGTTTTGGAGTAGAGACTAGGGTTAAATACAGAGAGTTGACTGTGTCAGTAATTCAGAGTGTTTTGGAGCAGATACTAGGGTTAAATACAGACAGTTGACTGTGTCAGTAATTCAGAGTGTTTTGGAGCAGAGACTAGGGTTAAATACAGAGAGTTGACTGTGTCAGTAATTCAGAGTGTTTTGGAGCAGAGACGTTAAATATAGAGAGTTGACTGTGTCAGTAATTCAGAGTGTTTTGGAGCAGAGACTAGGGTTAAATACAGGGAGTTGACTGTGTCAGTAATTCAGAGTGTTTTGGAGCAGAGACTAGGGTTAAATACAGAGAGTTGACTGTGTCAGTAATTCAGAGTGTTTTGGAGCAGAGACTAGGGTTAAATACAGAGAGTTGACTGTCAGTAATTCAGAGTGTTTTGGAGTAGAGACTAGGGTTAAATACAGAGAGTTGACTGTGTCAGTAATTCAGAGTGTTTTGGACCAGAGACTAGGGTTAAATACAGAGAGTTGACTGTGTCAGTAATTCAGAGTGTTTTGGAGCAGAGACTAGGGTTAAATACAGAGAGTTGACTGTGTCAGTAACTCAGAGTGTTTTGGAGCAGAGACTAGGGTTAAATACAGAGAGTTGACTGTGTCAGTAATTCAGAGTGTTTTGGAGCAGAGACTAGGGTTAAATACAGAGAGTTGACTGTGTCAATAATTCAGAGTGTTTTGGAGCAGAGACTAGGGTTAAATACAGAGAGTTGACTGTCAGTAATTCAGAGTGTTTTGGAGCAGAGACTAGGGTTAAATACAGACAGTTGACTGTGTCAGTAATTCAGAGTGTTTTGGAGCAGAGACTAGGGTTAAATACAGAGAGTTGACTGTGTCAGTAATTCAGAGTGTTTTGGAGCAGAGACTAGGGTTAAATACAGAGAGTTGACTGTGTCAGTAATTCAGAGTGTTTTGGAGCAGAGACTAGGGTTAAATACAGACAGTTGACTGTGTCAGTAACTCAGAGTGTTTTGGAGCAGAGACTAGGGTTAAATACAGAGAGTTGACTGTGTCAGTAACTCAGAGTGTTTTGGAGCAGAGACGTTAAATATAGAGAGTTGACTGTGTCAGTAATTCAGAGTGTTTTGGAGCAGAGACTAGGGTTAAATACAGACAGTTGACTGTGTCAGTAATTCAGAGTGTTTTGGAGCAGAGACGTTAAATACAGAGAGTTGACTGTGTCGGTAATTCAGAGTGTTTTGGAGCAGAGACTAGGGTTAAATACAGGGAGTTGACTGTGTCAGTAATTCAGAGTGTTTTGGAGCAGAGACTAGGGTTAAATACAGAGAGTTGACTGTCAGTAATTCAGAGTGTTTTGGAGCAGAGACTAGGGTTAAATACAGAGAGTTGACTGTGTCAGTAATTCAGAGTGTTTTGGAGCAGATACGTTAAATATAGAGAGTTGACTGTGTCAGTAATTCAGAGTGTTTTGGAGCAGAGACGTTAAATACAGAGAGTTGACTGTGTCGGTAATTCAGAGTGTTTTGGAGCAGAGACGTTAAATATAGAGAGTTGACTGTGTCAGTAATTCAGAGTGTTTTGGAGTAGAGACTAGGGTTAAATACAGACAGTTGACTGTGTCAGTAATTCAGAGTGTTTTGGAGCAGAGACGTTAAATACAGAGAGTTGACTGTGTCGGTAATTCAGAGTGTTTTGGAGCAGAGACTAGGGTTAAATACAGGGAGTTGACTGTGTCAGTAATTCAGAGTGTTTTGGAGCAGAGACTAGGGTTAAATACAGAGAGTTGACTGTCAGTAATTCAGAGTGTTTTGGAGCAGAGACTAGGGTTAAATACAGAGAGTTGACTGTGTCAGTAATTCAGAGTGTTTTGGAGCAGATACGTTAAATATAGAGAGTTGACTGTGTCAGTAATTCAGAGTGTTTTGGAGCAGAGACTAGGGTTAAATACAGAGAGTTGACTGTCAGTAATTCAGAGTGTTTTGGAGCAGAGACTAGGGTTAAATACAGAGAGTTGACTGTGTCAGTAATTCAGAGTGTTTTGGAGCAGAGACTAGGGTTAAATACAGACAGTTGACTGTGTCAGTAACTCAGAGTGTTTTGGAGCAGAGACGTTAAATATAGAGAGTTGACTGTGTCAGTAATTCAGAGTGTTTTGGAGCAGAGACTAGGGTTAAATACAGAGAGTTGACTGTGTCAGTAACTCAGAGTGTTTTGGAGCAGAGACTAGGGTTAAATACAGAGAGTTGACTGTGTCAGTAATTCAGAGTGTTTTGGAGCAGAGACTAGGGTTAAATACAGAGAGTTGACTGTGTCAGTAATTCAGAGTGTTTTGGAGCAGAGACGTTAAATATAGAGAGTTGACTGTGTCAGTAATTCAGAGTGTTTTGGAGCAGAGAATAGGGTTAAATACAGGGAGTTGACTGTGTCAGTAATTCAGAGTGTTTTGGAGCAGAGACTAGGGTTAAATACAGAGAGTTGACTGTGTCAGTAATTCAGAGTGTTTTGGAGCAGAGACTAGGGTTAAATACAGAGAGTTGACTGTCAGTAATTCAGAGTGTTTTGGAGTAGAGACTAGGGTTAAATACAGAGAGTTGACTGTGTCAGTAATTCAGAGTGTTTTGGAGCAGAGACTAGGGTTAAATACAGAGAGTTGACTGTGTCAGTAATTCAGAGTGTTTTGGAGCAGAGACTAGGGTTAAATACAGAGAGTTGACTGTGTCAGTAACTCAGAGTGTTTTGGAGCAGAGACTAGGGTTAAATACAGAGAGTTGACTGTGTCAGTAATTCAGAGTGTTTTGGAGCAGAGACTAGGGTTAAATACAGAGAGTTGACTGTGTCAGTAATTCGGAGTGTTTTGGAGCAGAGACTAGGGTTAAATACAGAGAGTTGACTGTGTCAGTAATTCGGAGTGTTTTGGAGCAGAGACGTTAAATATAGAGAGTTGACTGTGTCAGTAATTCAGAGTGTTTTGGAGCAGAGACTAGGGTTAAATACAGACAGTTGACTGTGTCAGTAATTCAGAGTGTTTTGGAGCAGAGACGTTAAATACAGAGAGTTGACTGTGTCGGTAATTCAGAGTGTTTTGGAGCAGAGACTAGGGTTAAATACAGGGAGTTGACTGTGTCAGTAATTCAGAGTGTTTTGGAGCAGAGACTAGGGTTAAATACAGAGAGTTGACTGTCAGTAATTCAGAGTGTTTTGGAGCAGAGACTAGGGTTAAATACAGAGAGTTGACTGTGTCAGTAATTCAGAGTGTTTTGGAGCAGATACGTTAAATATAGAGAGTTGACTGTGTCAGTAATTCAGAGTGTTTTGGAGCAGAGACGTTAAATACAGAGAGTTGACTGTGTCGGTAATTCAGAGTGTTTTGGAGCAGAGACGTTAAATATAGAGAGTTGACTGTGTCAGTAATTCAGAGTGTTTTGGAGTAGAGACTAGGGTTAAATACAGACAGTTGACTGTGTCAGTAATTCAGAGTGTTTTGGAGCAGAGACGTTAAATACAGAGAGTTGACTGTGTCGGTAATTCAGAGTGTTTTGGAGCAGAGACTAGGGTTAAATACAGGGAGTTGACTGTGTCAGTAATTCAGAGTGTTTTGGAGCAGAGACTAGGGTTAAATACAGAGAGTTGACTGTCAGTAATTCAGAGTGTTTTGGAGCAGAGACTAGGGTTAAATACAGAGAGTTGACTGTGTCAGTAATTCAGAGTGTTTTGGAGCAGATACGTTAAATATAGAGAGTTGACTGTGTCAGTAATTCAGAGTGTTTTGGAGCAGAGACTAGGGTTAAATACAGAGAGTTGACTGTCAGTAATTCAGAGTGTTTTGGAGCAGAGACTAGGGTTAAATACAGAGAGTTGACTGTGTCAGTAATTCAGAGTGTTTTGGAGCAGAGACTAGGGTTAAATACAGACAGTTGACTGTGTCAGTAACTCAGAGTGTTTTGGAGCAGAGACGTTAAATATAGAGAGTTGACTGTGTCAGTAATTCAGAGTGTTTTGGAGCAGAGACTAGGGTTAAATACAGAGAGTTGACTGTGTCAGTAACTCAGAGTGTTTTGGAGCAGAGACTAGGGTTAAATACAGAGAGTTGACTGTGTCAGTAATTCAGAGTGTTTTGGAGCAGAGACTAGGGTTAAATACAGAGAGTTGACTGTGTCAGTAATTCAGAGTGTTTTGGAGCAGAGACTAGGGTTAAATACAGAGAGTTGACTGTGTCAGTAACTCAGAGTGTTTTGGAGCAGAGACTAGGGTTAAATACAGAGAGTTGACTGTGTCAGTAGTTCAGAGTGTTTTGGAGCAGAGACTAGGGTTAAATACAGAGAGTTGACTGTGTCAGTAATTCAGAGTGTTTTGGAGCAGAGACTAGGGTTAAATACAGACAGTTGACTGTGTCAGTAACTCAGAGTGTTTTGGAGCAGAGACGTTAAATACAGAGAGTTGACTGTGTCAGTAGTTCAGAGTGTTTTGGAGCAGAGACTAGGGTTAAATACAGAGAGTTGACTGTGTCAGTAATTCAGAGTGTTTTGGAGTAGAGACTAGGGTTAAATACAGAGAGTTGACTGTGTCAGTAATTCAGAGTGTTTTGGAGCAGATACTAGGGTTAAATACAGACAGTTGACTGTGTCAGTAATTCAGAGTGTTTTGGAGCAGAGACTAGGGTTAAATACAGAGAGTTGACTGTGTCAGTAATTCAGAGTGTTTTGGAGCAGAGACGTTAAATATAGAGAGTTGACTGTGTCAGTAATTCAGAGTGTTTTGGAGCAGAGACTAGGGTTAAATACAGGGAGTTGACTGTGTCAGTAATTCAGAGTGTTTTGGAGCAGAGACTAGGGTTAAATACAGAGAGTTGACTGTGTCAGTAATTCAGAGTGTTTTGGAGCAGAGACTAGGGTTAAATACAGAGAGTTGACTGTCAGTAATTCAGAGTGTTTTGGAGTAGAGACTAGGGTTAAATACAGAGAGTTGACTGTGTCAGTAATTCAGAGTGTTTTGGAGCAGAGACTAGGGTTAAATACAGAGAGTTGACTGTGTCAGTAATTCAGAGTGTTTTGGAGCAGAGACTAGGGTTAAATACAGAGAGTTGACTGTGTCAGTAACTCAGAGTGTTTTGGAGCAGAGACTAGGGTTAAATACAGAGAGTTGACTGTGTCAGTAATTCAGAGTGTTTTGGAGCAGAGACTAGGGTTAAATACAGAGAGTTGACTGTGTCAATAATTCAGAGTGTTTTGGAGCAGAGACTAGGGTTAAATACAGAGAGTTGACTGTCAGTAATTCAGAGTGTTTTGGAGCAGAGACTAGGGTTAAATACAGACAGTTGACTGTGTCAGTAATTCAGAGTGTTTTGGAGCAGAGACTAGGGTTAAATACAGAGAGTTGACTGTGTCAGTAATTCAGAGTGTTTTGGAGCAGAGACTAGGGTTAAATACAGAGAGTTGACTGTGTCAGTAATTCAGAGTGTTTTGGAGCAGAGACTAGGGTTAAATACAGAGAGTTGACTGTGTCAGTAACTCAGAGTGTTTTGGAGCAGAGACGTTAAATATAGAGAGTTGACTGTGTCAGTAATTCAGAGTGTTTTGGAGCAGAGACTAGGGTTAAATACAGAGAGTTGACTGTGTCAGTAATTCAGAGTGTTTTGGAGCAGAGACTAGGGTTAAATACAGACAGTTGACTGTGTCAGTAACTCAGAGTGTTTTGGAGCAGAGACTAGGGTTAAATACAGAGAGTTGACTGTGTCAGTAACTCAGAGTGTTTTGGAGCAGAGACGTTAAATATAGAGAGTTGACTGTGTCTGTAATTCAGAGTGTTTTGGAGCAGAGACTAGGGTTAAATACAGGGAGTTGACTGTGTCAGTAATTCAGAGTGTTTTGGAGCAGAGACTAGGGTTAAATACAGAGAGTTGACTGTCAGTAATTCAGAGTGTTTTGGAGCAGAGACTAGGGTTAAATACAGAGAGTTGACTGTGTCAGTAATTCAGAGTGTTTTGGAGCAGATACGTTAAATATAGAGAGTTGACTGTGTCAGTAATTCAGAGTGTTTTGGAGCAGAGACTAGGGTTAAATACAGAGAGTTGACTGTCAGTAATTCAGAGTGTTTTGGAGCAGAGACTAGGGTTAAATACAGAGAGTTGACTGTGTCAGTAATTCAGAGTGTTTTGGAGCAGAGACTAGGGTTAAATACAGACAGTTGACTGTGTCAGTAACTCAGAGTGTTTTGGAGCAGAGACGTTAAATATAGAGAGTTGACTGTGTCAGTAATTCAGAGTGTTTTGGAGCAGAGACTAGGGTTAAATACAGAGAGTTGACTGTGTCAGTAACTCAGAGTGTTTTGGAGCAGAGACTAGGGTTAAATACAGAGAGTTGACTGTGTCAGTAATTCAGAGTGTTTTGGAGCAGAGACTAGGGTTAAATACAGAGAGTTGACTGTGTCAGTAATTCAGAGTGTTTTGGAGCAGAGACTAGGGTTAAATACAGAGAGTTGACTGTGTCAGTAACTCAGAGTGTTTTGGAGCAGAGACTAGGGTTAAATACAGAGAGTTGACTGTGTCAGTAGTTCAGAGTGTTTTGGAGCAGAGACTAGGGTTAAATACAGAGAGTTGACTGTGTCAGTAATTCAGAGTGTTTTGGAGCAGAGACTAGGGTTAAATACAGACAGTTGACTGTGTCAGTAACTCAGAGTGTTTTGGAGCAGAGACGTTAAATACAGAGAGTTGACTGTGTCAGTAGTTCAGAGTGTTTTGGAGCAGAGACTAGGGTTAAATACAGAGAGTTGACTGTGTCAGTAATTCAGAGTGTTTTGGAGTAGAGACTAGGGTTAAATACAGAGGGTTGACTGTGTCAGTAATTCAGAGTGTTTTGGAGCAGATACTAGGGTTAAATACAGACAGTTGACTGTGTCAGTAATTCAGAGTGTTTTGGAGCAGAGACTAGGGTTAAATACAGAGAGTTGACTGTGTCAGTAATTCAGAGTGTTTTGGAGCAGAGACGTTAAATATAGAGAGTTGACTGTGTCAGTAATTCAGAGTGTTTTGGAGCAGAGACTAGGGTTAAATACAGGGAGTTGACTGTGTCAGTAATTCAGAGTGTTTTGGAGCAGAGACTAGGGTTAAATACAGAGAGTTGACTGTGTCAGTAATTCAGAGTGTTTTGGAGCAGAGACTAGGGTTAAATACAGAGAGTTGACTGTCAGTAATTCAGAGTGTTTTGGAGTAGAGACTAGGGTTAAATACAGAGAGTTGACTGTGTCAGTAATTCAGAGTGTTTTGGAGCAGAGACTAGGGTTAAATACAGAGAGTTGACTGTGTCAGTAATTCAGAGTGTTTTGGAGCAGAGACTAGGGTTAAATACAGAGAGTTGACTGTGTCAGTAACTCAGAGTGTTTTGGAGCAGAGACTAGGGTTAAATACAGAGAGTTGACTGTGTCAGTAATTCAGAGTGTTTTGGAGCAGAGACTAGGGTTAAATACAGAGAGTTGACTGTGTCAATAATTCAGAGTGTTTTGGAGCAGAGACTAGGGTTAAATAAAGAGAGTTGACTGTCAGTAATTCAGAGTGTTTTGGAGCAGAGACTAGGGTTAAATACAGACAGTTGACTGTGTCAGTAATTCAGAGTGTTTTGGAGCAGAGACTAGGGTTAAATACAGAGAGTTGACTGTGTCAGTAATTCAGAGTGTTTTGGAGCAGAGACTAGGGTTAAATACAGAGAGTTGACTGTGTCAGTAATTCAGAGTGTTTTGGAGCAGAGACTAGGGTTAAATACAGAGAGTTGACTGTGTCAGTAACTCAGAGTGTTTTGGAGCAGAGACGTTAAATATAGAGAGTTGACTGTGTCAGTAATTCAGAGTGTTTTGGAGCAGAGACTAGGGTTAAATACAGAGAGTTGACTGTGTCAGTAATTCAGAGTGTTTTGGAGCAGAGACTAGGGTTAAATACAGACAGTTGACTGTGTCAGTAACTCAGAGTGTTTTGGAGCAGAGACTAGGGTTAAATACAGAGAGTTGACTGTGTCAGTAACTCAGAGTGTTTTGGAGCAGAGACGTTAAATATAGAGAGTTGACTGTGTCAGTAATTCAGAGTGTTTTGGAGCAGAGACTAGGGTTAAATACAGACAGTTGACTGTGTCAGTAATTCAGAGTGTTTTGGAGCAGAGACGTTAAATACAGAGAGTTGACTGTGTCGGTAATTCAGAGTGTTTTGGAGCAGAGACTAGGGTTAAATACAGGGAGTTGACTGTGTCAGTAATTCAGAGTGTTTTGGAGCAGAGACTAGGGTTAAATACAGAGAGTTGACTGTCAGTAATTCAGAGTGTTTTGGAGCAGAGACTAGGGTTAAATACAGAGAGTTGACTGTGTCAGTAATTCAGAGTGTTTTGGAGCAGATACGTTAAATATAGAGAGTTGACTGTGTCAGTAATTCAGAGTGTTTTGGAGCAGAGACGTTAAATACAGAGAGTTGACTGTGTCGGTAATTCAGAGTGTTTTGGAGCAGAGACGTTAAATATAGAGAGTTGACTGTGTCAGTAATTCAGAGTGTTTTGGAGTAGAGACTAGGGTTAAATACAGACAGTTGACTGTGTCAGTAATTCAGAGTGTTTTGGAGCAGAGACGTTAAATACAGAGAGTTGACTGTGTCGGTAATTCAGAGTGTTTTGGAGCAGAGACTAGGGTTAAATACAGGGAGTTGACTGTGTCAGTAATTCAGAGTGTTTTGGAGCAGAGACTAGGGTTAAATACAGAGAGTTGACTGTCAGTAATTCAGAGTGTTTTGGAGCAGAGACTAGGGTTAAATACAGAGAGTTGACTGTGTCAGTAATTCAGAGTGTTTTGGAGCAGATACGTTAAATATAGAGAGTTGACTGTGTCAGTAATTCAGAGTGTTTTGGAGCAGAGACTAGGGTTAAATACAGAGAGTTGACTGTCAGTAATTCAGAGTGTTTTGGAGCAGAGACTAGGGTTAAATACAGAGAGTTGACTGTGTCAGTAATTCAGAGTGTTTTGGAGCAGAGACTAGGGTTAAATACAGACAGTTGACTGTGTCAGTAACTCAGAGTGTTTTGGAGCAGAGACGTTAAATATAGAGAGTTGACTGTGTCAGTAATTCAGAGTGTTTTGGAGCAGAGACTAGGGTTAAATACAGAGAGTTGACTGTGTCAGTAACTCAGAGTGTTTTGGAGCAGAGACTAGGGTTAAATACAGAGAGTTGACTGTGTCAGTAATTCAGAGTGTTTTGGAGCAGAGACTAGGGTTAAATACAGAGAGTTGACTGTGTCAGTAATTCAGAGTGTTTTGGAGCAGAGACGTTAAATATAGAGAGTTGACTGTGTCAGTAATTCAGAGTGTTTTGGAGCAGAGACTAGGGTTAAATACAGGGAGTTGACTGTGTCAGTAATTCAGAGTGTTTTGGAGCAGAGACTAGGGTTAAATACAGAGAGTTGACTGTGTCAGTAATTCAGAGTGTTTTGGAGCAGAGACTAGGGTTAAATACAGAGAGTTGACTGTCAGTAATTCAGAGTGTTTTGGAGTAGAGACTAGGGTTAAATACAGAGAGTTGACTGTGTCAGTAATTCAGAGTGTTTTGGAGCAGAGACTAGGGTTAAATACAGAGAGTTGACTGTGTCAGTAACTCAGAGTGTTTTGGAGCAGAGACTAGGGTGCAGAGAGTTGACTGTGTCAGTAATTCAGAGTGTTTTGGAGCAGAGACTAGGGTTAAATACAGAGAGTTGACTGTGTCAGTAATTCAGAGTGTTTTGGAGCAGAGACTAGGGTTAAATACAGAGAGTTGACTGTGTCAGTAATTCGGAGTGTTTTGGAGCAGAGACGTTAAATATAGAGAGTTGACTGTGTCAGTAATTCAGAGTGTTTTGGAGCAGAGACTAGGGTTAAATACAGAGAGTTGACTGTGTCAATAATTCAGAGTGTTTTGGAGCAGAGACTAGGGTTAAATACAGAGAGTTGACTGTCAGTAATTCAGAGTGTTTTGGAGCAGAGACTAGGGTTAAATACAGACAGTTGACTGTGTCAGTAATTCAGAGTGTTTTGGAGCAGAGACTAGGGTTAAATACAGAGAGTTGACTGTGTCAGTAATTCAGAGTGTTTTGGAGCAGAGACTAGGGTTAAATACAGAGAGTTGACTGTGTCAGTAATTCAGAGTGTTTTGGAGCAGAGACTAGGGTTAAATACAGAGAGTTGACTGTGTCAGTAACTCAGAGTGTTTTGGAGCAGAGACGTTAAATATAGAGAGTTGACTGTGTCAGTAATTCAGAGTGTTTTGGAGCAGAGACTAGGGTTAAATACAGAGAGTTGACTGTGTCAGTAATTCAGAGTGTTTTGGAGCAGAGACTAGGGTTAAATACAGACAGTTGACTGTGTCAGTAACTCAGAGTGTTTTGGAGCAGAGACTAGGGTTAAATACAGAGAGTTGACTGTGTCAGTAACTCAGAGTGTTTTGGAGCAGAGACGTTAAATATAGAGAGTTGACTGTGTCAGTAATTCAGAGTGTTTTGGAGCAGAGACTAGGGTTAAATACAGACAGTTGACTGTGTCAGTAATTCAGAGTGTTTTGGAGCAGAGACGTTAAATACAGAGAGTTGACTGTGTCGGTAATTCAGAGTGTTTTGGAGCAGAGACTAGGGTTAAATACAGGGAGTTGACTGTGTCAGTAATTCAGAGTGTTTTGGAGCAGAGACTAGGGTTAAATACAGAGAGTTGACTGTCAGTAATTCAGAGTGTTTTGGAGCAGAGACTAGGGTTAAATACAGAGAGTTGACTGTGTCAGTAATTCAGAGTGTTTTGGAGCAGATACGTTAAATATAGAGAGTTGACTGTGTCAGTAATTCAGAGTGTTTTGGAGCAGAGACGTTAAATACAGAGAGTTGACTGTGTCGGTAATTCAGAGTGTTTTGGAGCAGAGACGTTAAATATAGAGAGTTGACTGTGTCAGTAATTCAGAGTGTTTTGGAGTAGAGACTAGGGTTAAATACAGACAGTTGACTGTGTCAGTAATTCAGAGTGTTTTGGAGCAGAGACGTTAAATACAGAGAGTTGACTGTGTCGGTAATTCAGAGTGTTTTGGAGCAGAGACTAGGGTTAAATACAGGGAGTTGACTGTGTCAGTAATTCAGAGTGTTTTGGAGCAGAGACTAGGGTTAAATACAGAGAGTTGACTGTCAGTAATTCAGAGTGTTTTGGAGCAGAGACTAGGGTTAAATACAGAGAGTTGACTGTGTCAGTAATTCAGAGTGTTTTGGAGCAGATACGTTAAATATAGAGAGTTGACTGTGTCAGTAATTCAGAGTGTTTTGGAGCAGAGACTAGGGTTAAATACAGAGAGTTGACTGTGTCAATAATTCAGAGTGTTTTGGAGCAGAGACTAGGGTTAAATAAAGAGAGTTGACTGTCAGTAATTCAGAGTGTTTTGGAGCAGAGACTAGGGTTAAATACAGACAGTTGACTGTGTCAGTAATTCAGAGTGTTTTGGAGCAGAGACTAGGGTTAAATACAGAGAGTTGACTGTGTCAGTAATTCAGAGTGTTTTGGAGCAGAGACTAGGGTTAAATACAGAGAGTTGACTGTGTCAGTAATTCAGAGTGTTTTGGAGCAGAGACTAGGGTTAAATACAGAGAGTTGACTGTGTCAGTAACTCAGAGTGTTTTGGAGCAGAGACGTTAAATATAGAGAGTTGACTGTGTCAGTAATTCAGAGTGTTTTGGAGCAGAGACTAGGGTTAAATACAGAGAGTTGACTGTGTCAGTAATTCAGAGTGTTTTGGAGCAGAGACTAGGGTTAAATACAGACAGTTGACTGTGTCAGTAACTCAGAGTGTTTTGGAGCAGAGACTAGGGTTAAATACAGAGAGTTGACTGTGTCAGTAACTCAGAGTGTTTTGGAGCAGAGACGTTAAATATAGAGAGTTGACTGTGTCAGTAATTCAGAGTGTTTTGGAGCAGAGACTAGGGTTAAATACAGACAGTTGACTGTGTCAGTAATTCAGAGTGTTTTGGAGCAGAGACGTTAAATACAGAGAGTTGACTGTGTCGGTAATTCAGAGTGTTTTGGAGCAGAGACTAGGGTTAAATACAGGGAGTTGACTGTGTCAGTAATTCAGAGTGTTTTGGAGCAGAGACTAGGGTTAAATACAGAGAGTTGACTGTCAGTAATTCAGAGTGTTTTGGAGCAGAGACTAGGGTTAAATACAGAGAGTTGACTGTGTCAGTAATTCAGAGTGTTTTGGAGCAGATACGTTAAATATAGAGAGTTGACTGTGTCAGTAATTCAGAGTGTTTTGGAGCAGAGACGTTAAATACAGAGAGTTGACTGTGTCGGTAATTCAGAGTGTTTTGGAGCAGAGACGTTAAATATAGAGAGTTGACTGTGTCAGTAATTCAGAGTGTTTTGGAGTAGAGACTAGGGTTAAATACAGACAGTTGACTGTGTCAGTAATTCAGAGTGTTTTGGAGCAGAGACGTTAAATACAGAGAGTTGACTGTGTCGGTAATTCAGAGTGTTTTGGAGCAGAGACTAGGGTTAAATACAGGGAGTTGACTGTGTCAGTAATTCAGAGTGTTTTGGAGCAGAGACTAGGGTTAAATACAGAGAGTTGACTGTCAGTAATTCAGAGTGTTTTGGAGCAGAGACTAGGGTTAAATACAGAGAGTTGACTGTGTCAGTAATTCAGAGTGTTTTGGAGCAGATACGTTAAATATAGAGAGTTGACTGTGTCAGTAATTCAGAGTGTTTTGGAGCAGAGACTAGGGTTAAATACAGAGAGTTGACTGTCAGTAATTCAGAGTGTTTTGGAGCAGAGACTAGGGTTAAATACAGAGAGTTGACTGTGTCAGTAATTCAGAGTGTTTTGGAGCAGAGACTAGGGTTAAATACAGACAGTTGACTGTGTCAGTAACTCAGAGTGTTTTGGAGCAGAGACGTTAAATATAGAGAGTTGACTGTGTCAGTAATTCAGAGTGTTTTGGAGCAGAGACTAGGGTTAAATACAGAGAGTTGACTGTGTCAGTAACTCAGAGTGTTTTGGAGCAGAGACTAGGGTTAAATACAGAGAGTTGACTGTGTCAGTAATTCAGAGTGTTTTGGAGCAGAGACTAGGGTTAAATACAGAGAGTTGACTGTGTCAGTAATTCAGAGTGTTTTGGAGCAGAGACGTTAAATATAGAGAGTTGACTGTGTCAGTAATTCAGAGTGTTTTGGAGCAGAGACTAGGGTTAAATACAGGGAGTTGACTGTGTCAGTAATTCAGAGTGTTTTGGAGCAGAGACTAGGGTTAAATACAGAGAGTTGACTGTGTCAGTAATTCAGAGTGTTTTGGAGCAGAGACTAGGGTTAAATACAGAGAGTTGACTGTCAGTAATTCAGAGTGTTTTGGAGTAGAGACTAGGGTTAAATACAGAGAGTTGACTGTGTCAGTAATTCAGAGTGTTTTGGAGCAGAGACTAGGGTTAAATACAGAGAGTTGACTGTGTCAGTAACTCAGAGTGTTTTGGAGCAGAGACTAGGGTGCAGAGAGTTGACTGTGTCAGTAATTCAGAGTGTTTTGGAGCAGAGACTAGGGTTAAATACAGAGAGTTGACTGTGTCAGTAATTCAGAGTGTTTTGGAGCAGAGACTAGGGTTAAATACAGAGAGTTGACTGTGTCAGTAATTCGGAGTGTTTTGGAGCAGAGACGTTAAATATAGAGAGTTGACTGTGTCAGTAATTCAGAGTGTTTTGGAGCAGAGACTAGGGTTAAATACAGAGAGTTGACTGTGTCAATAATTCAGAGTGTTTTGGAGCAGAGACTAGGGTTAAATACAGAGAGTTGACTGTCAGTAATTCAGAGTGTTTTGGAGCAGAGACTAGGGTTAAATACAGACAGTTGACTGTGTCAGTAATTCAGAGTGTTTTGGAGCAGAGACTAGGGTTAAATACAGAGAGTTGACTGTGTCAGTAATTCAGAGTGTTTTGGAGCAGAGACTAGGGTTAAATACAGAGAGTTGACTGTGTCAGTAATTCAGAGTGTTTTGGAGCAGAGACTAGGGTTAAATACAGAGAGTTGACTGTGTCAGTAACTCAGAGTGTTTTGGAGCAGAGACGTTAAATATAGAGAGTTGACTGTGTCAGTAATTCAGAGTGTTTTGGAGCAGAGACTAGGGTTAAATACAGAGAGTTGACTGTGTCAGTAATTCAGAGTGTTTTGGAGCAGAGACTAGGGTTAAATACAGACAGTTGACTGTGTCAGTAACTCAGAGTGTTTTGGAGCAGAGACTAGGGTTAAATACAGAGAGTTGACTGTGTCAGTAACTCAGAGTGTTTTGGAGCAGAGACGTTAAATATAGAGAGTTGACTGTGTCAGTAATTCAGAGTGTTTTGGAGCAGAGACTAGGGTTAAATACAGACAGTTGACTGTGTCAGTAATTCAGAGTGTTTTGGAGCAGAGACGTTAAATACAGAGAGTTGACTGTGTCGGTAATTCAGAGTGTTTTGGAGCAGAGACTAGGGTTAAATACAGGGAGTTGACTGTGTCAGTAATTCAGAGTGTTTTGGAGCAGAGACTAGGGTTAAATACAGAGAGTTGACTGTCAGTAATTCAGAGTGTTTTGGAGCAGAGACTAGGGTTAAATACAGAGAGTTGACTGTGTCAGTAATTCAGAGTGTTTTGGAGCAGATACGTTAAATATAGAGAGTTGACTGTGTCAGTAATTCAGAGTGTTTTGGAGCAGAGACGTTAAATACAGAGAGTTGACTGTGTCGGTAATTCAGAGTGTTTTGGAGCAGAGACGTTAAATATAGAGAGTTGACTGTGTCAGTAATTCAGAGTGTTTTGGAGTAGAGACTAGGGTTAAATACAGACAGTTGACTGTGTCAGTAATTCAGAGTGTTTTGGAGCAGAGACGTTAAATACAGAGAGTTGACTGTGTCGGTAATTCAGAGTGTTTTGGAGCAGAGACTAGGGTTAAATACAGGGAGTTGACTGTGTCAGTAATTCAGAGTGTTTTGGAGCAGAGACTAGGGTTAAATACAGAGAGTTGACTGTCAGTAATTCAGAGTGTTTTGGAGCAGAGACTAGGGTTAAATACAGAGAGTTGACTGTGTCAGTAATTCAGAGTGTTTTGGAGCAGATACGTTAAATATAGAGAGTTGACTGTGTCAGTAATTCAGAGTGTTTTGGAGCAGAGACTAGGGTTAAATACAGAGAGTTGACTGTCAGTAATTCAGAGTGTTTTGGAGCAGAGACTAGGGTTAAATACAGAGAGTTGACTGTGTCAGTAATTCAGAGTGTTTTGGAGCAGAGACTAGGGTTAAATACAGAGAGTTGACTGTCAGTAATTCAGAGTGTTTTGGAGTAGAGACTAGGGTTAAATACAGAGAGTTGACTGTGTCAGTAATTCAGAGTGTTTTGGAGCAGAGACTAGGGTTAAATACAGAGAGTTGACTGTGTCAGTAATTCAGAGTGTTTTGGAGCAGAGACTAGGGTTAAATACAGAGAGTTGACTGTGTCAGTAACTCAGAGTGTTTTGGAGCAGAGACTAGGGTTAAATACAGAGAGTTGACTGTGTCAGTAATTCAGAGTGTTTTGGAGCAGAGACTAGGGTTAAATACAGAGAGTTGACTGTGTCAATAATTCAGAGTGTTTTGGAGCAGAGACTAGGGTTAAATAAAGAGAGTTGACTGTCAGTAATTCAGAGTGTTTTGGAGCAGAGACTAGGGTTAAATACAGACAGTTGACTGTGTCAGTAATTCAGAGTGTTTTGGAGCAGAGACTAGGGTTAAATACAGAGAGTTGACTGTGTCAGTAATTCAGAGTGTTTTGGAGCAGAGACTAGGGTTAAATACAGAGAGTTGACTGTGTCAGTAATTCAGAGTGTTTTGGAGCAGAGACTAGGGTTAAATACAGAGAGTTGACTGTGTCAGTAACTCAGAGTGTTTTGGAGCAGAGACGTTAAATATAGAGAGTTGACTGTGTCAGTAATTCAGAGTGTTTTGGAGCAGAGACTAGGGTTAAATACAGAGAGTTGACTGTGTCAGTAATTCAGAGTGTTTTGGAGCAGAGACTAGGGTTAAATACAGACAGTTGACTGTGTCAGTAACTCAGAGTGTTTTGGAGCAGAGACTAGGGTTAAATACAGAGAGTTGACTGTGTCAGTAACTCAGAGTGTTTTGGAGCAGAGACGTTAAATATAGAGAGTTGACTGTGTCAGTAATTCAGAGTGTTTTGGAGCAGAGACTAGGGTTAAATACAGACAGTTGACTGTGTCAGTAATTCAGAGTGTTTTGGAGCAGAGACGTTAAATACAGAGAGTTGACTGTGTCGGTAATTCAGAGTGTTTTGGAGCAGAGACTAGGGTTAAATACAGGGAGTTGACTGTGTCAGTAATTCAGAGTGTTTTGGAGCAGAGACTAGGGTTAAATACAGAGAGTTGACTGTCAGTAATTCAGAGTGTTTTGGAGCAGAGACTAGGGTTAAATACAGAGAGTTGACTGTGTCAGTAATTCAGAGTGTTTTGGAGCAGATACGTTAAATATAGAGAGTTGACTGTGTCAGTAATTCAGAGTGTTTTGGAGCAGAGACGTTAAATACAGAGAGTTGACTGTGTCGGTAATTCAGAGTGTTTTGGAGCAGAGACGTTAAATATAGAGAGTTGACTGTGTCAGTAATTCAGAGTGTTTTGGAGTAGAGACTAGGGTTAAATACAGACAGTTGACTGTGTCAGTAATTCAGAGTGTTTTGGAGCAGAGACGTTAAATACAGAGAGTTGACTGTGTCGGTAATTCAGAGTGTTTTGGAGCAGAGACTAGGGTTAAATACAGGGAGTTGACTGTGTCAGTAATTCAGAGTGTTTTGGAGCAGAGACTAGGGTTAAATACAGAGAGTTGACTGTCAGTAATTCAGAGTGTTTTGGAGCAGAGACTAGGGTTAAATACAGAGAGTTGACTGTGTCAGTAATTCAGAGTGTTTTGGAGCAGATACGTTAAATATAGAGAGTTGACTGTGTCAGTAATTCAGAGTGTTTTGGAGCAGAGACTAGGGTTAAATACAGAGAGTTGACTGTCAGTAATTCAGAGTGTTTTGGAGCAGAGACTAGGGTTAAATACAGAGAGTTGACTGTGTCAGTAATTCAGAGTGTTTTGGAGCAGAGACTAGGGTTAAATACAGACAGTTGACTGTGTCAGTAACTCAGAGTGTTTTGGAGCAGAGACGTTAAATATAGAGAGTTGACTGTGTCAGTAATTCAGAGTGTTTTGGAGCAGAGACTAGGGTTAAATACAGAGAGTTGACTGTGTCAGTAACTCAGAGTGTTTTGGAGCAGAGACTAGGGTTAAATACAGAGAGTTGACTGTGTCAGTAATTCAGAGTGTTTTGGAGCAGAGACTAGGGTTAAATACAGAGAGTTGACTGTGTCAGTAATTCAGAGTGTTTTGGAGCAGAGACGTTAAATATAGAGAGTTGACTGTGTCAGTAATTCAGAGTGTTTTGGAGCAGAGACTAGGGTTAAATACAGGGAGTTGACTGTGTCAGTAATTCAGAGTGTTTTGGAGCAGAGACTAGGGTTAAATACAGAGAGTTGACTGTGTCAGTAATTCAGAGTGTTTTGGAGCAGAGACTAGGGTTAAATACAGAGAGTTGACTGTCAGTAATTCAGAGTGTTTTGGAGTAGAGACTAGGGTTAAATACAGAGAGTTGACTGTGTCAGTAATTCAGAGTGTTTTGGAGCAGAGACTAGGGTTAAATACAGAGAGTTGACTGTGTCAGTAACTCAGAGTGTTTTGGAGCAGAGACTAGGGTGCAGAGAGTTGACTGTGTCAGTAATTCAGAGTGTTTTGGAGCAGAGACTAGGGTTAAATACAGAGAGTTGACTGTGTCAGTAATTCAGAGTGTTTTGGAGCAGAGACTAGGGTTAAATACAGAGAGTTGACTGTGTCAGTAATTCGGAGTGTTTTGGAGCAGAGACGTTAAATATAGAGAGTTGACTGTGTCAGTAATTCAGAGTGTTTTGGAGCAGAGACTAGGGTTAAATACAGAGAGTTGACTGTGTCAATAATTCAGAGTGTTTTGGAGCAGAGACTAGGGTTAAATACAGAGAGTTGACTGTCAGTAATTCAGAGTGTTTTGGAGCAGAGACTAGGGTTAAATACAGACAGTTGACTGTGTCAGTAATTCAGAGTGTTTTGGAGCAGAGACTAGGGTTAAATACAGAGAGTTGACTGTGTCAGTAATTCAGAGTGTTTTGGAGCAGAGACTAGGGTTAAATACAGAGAGTTGACTGTGTCAGTAATTCAGAGTGTTTTGGAGCAGAGACTAGGGTTAAATACAGAGAGTTGACTGTGTCAGTAACTCAGAGTGTTTTGGAGCAGAGACGTTAAATATAGAGAGTTGACTGTGTCAGTAATTCAGAGTGTTTTGGAGCAGAGACTAGGGTTAAATACAGAGAGTTGACTGTGTCAGTAATTCAGAGTGTTTTGGAGCAGAGACTAGGGTTAAATACAGACAGTTGACTGTGTCAGTAACTCAGAGTGTTTTGGAGCAGAGACTAGGGTTAAATACAGAGAGTTGACTGTGTCAGTAACTCAGAGTGTTTTGGAGCAGAGACGTTAAATATAGAGAGTTGACTGTGTCAGTAATTCAGAGTGTTTTGGAGCAGAGACTAGGGTTAAATACAGACAGTTGACTGTGTCAGTAATTCAGAGTGTTTTGGAGCAGAGACGTTAAATACAGAGAGTTGACTGTGTCGGTAATTCAGAGTGTTTTGGAGCAGAGACTAGGGTTAAATACAGGGAGTTGACTGTGTCAGTAATTCAGAGTGTTTTGGAGCAGAGACTAGGGTTAAATACAGAGAGTTGACTGTCAGTAATTCAGAGTGTTTTGGAGCAGAGACTAGGGTTAAATACAGAGAGTTGACTGTGTCAGTAATTCAGAGTGTTTTGGAGCAGATACGTTAAATATAGAGAGTTGACTGTGTCAGTAATTCAGAGTGTTTTGGAGCAGAGACGTTAAATACAGAGAGTTGACTGTGTCGGTAATTCAGAGTGTTTTGGAGCAGAGACGTTAAATATAGAGAGTTGACTGTGTCAGTAATTCAGAGTGTTTTGGAGTAGAGACTAGGGTTAAATACAGACAGTTGACTGTGTCAGTAATTCAGAGTGTTTTGGAGCAGAGACGTTAAATACAGAGAGTTGACTGTGTCGTTAATTCAGAGTGTTTTGGAGCAGAGACTAGGGTTAAATACAGGGAGTTGACTGTGTCAGTAATTCAGAGTGTTTTGGAGCAGAGACTAGGGTTAAATACAGAGAGTTGACTGTCAGTAATTCAGAGTGTTTTGGAGCAGAGACTAGGGTTAAATACAGAGAGTTGACTGTGTCAGTAATTCAGAGTGTTTTGGAGCAGATACGTTAAATATAGAGAGTTGACTGTGTCAGTAATTCAGAGTGTTTTGGAGCAGAGACTAGGGTTAAATACAGAGAGTTGACTGTCAGTAATTCAGAGTGTTTTGGAGCAGAGACTAGGGTTAAATACAGAGAGTTGACTGTGTCAGTAATTCAGAGTGTTTTGGAGCAGAGACTAGGGTTAAATACAGACAGTTGACTGTGTCAGTAACTCAGAGTGTTTTGGAGCAGAGACGTTAAATATAGAGAGTTGACTGTGTCAGTAATTCAGAGTGTTTTGGAGCAGAGACTAGGGTTAAATACAGAGAGTTGACTGTGTCAGTAACTCAGAGTGTTTTGGAGCAGAGACTAGGGTTAAATACAGAGAGTTGACTGTGTCAGTAATTCAGAGTGTTTTGGAGCAGAGACTAGGGTTAAATACAGAGAGTTGACTGTGTCAGTAATTCAGAGTGTTTTGGAGCAGAGACTAGGGTTAAATACAGAGAGTTGACTGTGTCAGTAACTCAGAGTGTTTTGGAGCAGAGACTAGGGTTAAATACAGAGAGTTGACTGTGTCAGTAGTTCAGAGTGTTTTGGAGCAGAGACTAGGGTTAAATACAGAGAGTTGACTGTGTCAGTAATTCAGAGTGTTTTGGAGCAGAGACTAGGGTTAAATACAGACAGTTGACTGTGTCAGTAACTCAGAGTGTTTTGGAGCAGAGACGTTAAATACAGAGAGTTGACTGTGTCAGTAGTTCAGAGTGTTTTGGAGCAGAGACTAGGGTTAAATACAGAGAGTTGACTGTGTCAGTAATTCAGAGTGTTTTGGAGTAGAGACTAGGGTTAAATACAGAGAGTTGACTGTGTCAGTAATTCAGAGTGTTTTGGAGCAGAGACTAGGGTTAAATACAGACAGTTGACTGTGTCAGTAATTCAGAGTGTTTTGGAGCAGAGACGTTAAATATAGAGAGTTGACTGTGTCAGTAATTCAGAGTGTTTTGGAGCAGAGACTAGGGTTAAATACAGACAGTTGACTGTGTCAGTAATTCAGAGTGTTTTGGAGCAGAGACTAGGGTTAAATACAGAGAGTTGACTGTGTCGGTAATTCAGAGTGTTTTGGAGCAGAGACTAGGGTTAAATACAGGGAGTTGACTGTGTCAGTAATTCAGAGTGTTTTGGAGCAGAGACTAGGGTTAAATACAGAGAGTTGACTGTCAGTAATTCAGAGTGTTTTGGAGTAGAGACGTTAAATATAGAGAGTTGACTGTCAGTAATTCAGAGTGTTTTGGAGCAGAGACTAGGGTTAAATACAGAGAGTTGAAATGTCAGTAATTCAGAGTGTTTTGGAGTAGAGACGTTAAATATAGAGAGTTGACTGTCAGTAATTCAGAGTGTTTTGGAGCAGAGACTAGGGTTAAATACAGACAGTTGACTGTGTCAGTAATTCAGAGTGTTTTGGAGCAGAGACTAGGGTTAAATACAGAGAGTTGACTGTGTCAGTAATTCAGAGTGTTTTGGAGCAGAGACGTTAAATATAGAGAGTTGACTGTGTCAGTAATTCAGAGTGTTTTGGAGCAGAGACTAGGGTTAAATACAGGGAGTTGACTGTGTCAGTAATTCAGAGTGTTTTGGAGCAGAGACTAGGGTTAAATACAGACAGTTGACTGTGTCAGTAATTCAGAGTGTTTTGGAGCAGAGACTAGGGTTAAATACAGAGAGTTGACTGTGTCAGTAATTCAGAGTGTTTTGGAGCAGAGACGTTAAATATAGAGAGTTGACTGTCAGTAATTCAGAGTGTTTTGGAGCAGAGACTAGGGTTAAATACAGAGAGTTGACTGTGTCAGTAATTCAGAGTGTTTTGGAGCAGAGACGTTAAATATAGAGAGTTGACTGTGTCAGTAATTCAGAGTGTTTTGGAGCAGAGACTAGGGTTAAATACAGAGAGTTGACTGTGTCGGTAATTCAGAGTGTTTTGGAGCAGAGACTAGGGTTAAATACAGGGAGTTGACTGTGTCAGTAATTCAGAGTGTTTTGGAGCAGAGACTAGGGTTAAATACAGAGAGTTGACTGTGTCAGTAATTCAGAGTGTTTTGGAGCAGAGACTAGGGTTAAATACAGAGAGTTGACTGTGTCAGTAATTCAGAGTGTTTTGGAGCAGAGACTAGGGTTAAATACAGAGAGTTGACTGTCAGTAATTCAGAGTGTTTTGGAGTAGAGACTAGGGTTAAATACAGAGAGTTGACTGTGTCAGTAATTCAGAGTGTTTTGGAGCAGAGACTAGGGTTAAATACAGAGAGTTGACTGTGTCAGTAATTCAGAGTGTTTTGGAGCAGAGACTAGGGTTAAATACAGAGAGTTGACTGTGTCAGTAATTCAGAGTGTTTTGGAGCAGAGACTAGGGTTAAATACAGACAGTTGACTGTGTCAGTAATTCAGAGTGTTTTGGAGCAGAGACTAGGGTTAAATACAGAGAGTTGACTGTGTCAGTAATTCAGAGTGTTTTGGAGCAGAGACTAGGGTTAAATACAGAGAGTTGACTGTGTCAGTAATTCAGAGTGTTTTGGAGCAGAGACGTTAAATATAGAGAGTTGACTGTGTCAGTAATTCAGAGTGTTTTGGAGCAGAGACTAGGGTTAAATACAGAGAGTTGACTGTGTCAATAATTCAGAGTGTTTTGGAGCAGAGACTAGGGTTAAATACAGAGAGTTGACTGTGTCAGTAACTCAGAGTGTTTTGGAGCAGAGACGTTAAATATAGAGAGTTGACTGTGTCAGTAATTCAGAGTGTTTTGGAGCAGAGACTAGGGTTAAATACAGAGAGTTGACTGTGTCAGTAATTCAGAGTGTTTTGGAGCAGAGACTAGGGTTAAATACAGACAGTTGACTGTGTCAGTAACTCAGAGTGTTTTGGAGCAGAGACTAGGGTTAAATACAGAGAGTTGACTGTGTCAGTAACTCAGAGTGTTTTGGAGCAGAGACGTTAAATATAGAGAGTTGACTGTGTCAGTAATTCAGAGTGTTTTGGAGCAGAGACTAGGGTTAAATACAGACAGTTGACTGTGTCAGTAATTCAGAGTGTTTTGGAGCAGAGACGTTAAATACAGAGAGTTGACTGTGTCGGTAATTCAGAGTGTTTTGGAGCAGAGACTAGGGTTAAATACAGGGAGTTGACTGTGTCAGTAATTCAGAGTGTTTTGGAGCAGAGACTAGGGTTAAATACAGAGAGTTGACTGTCAGTAATTCAGAGTGTTTTGGAGCAGAGACTAGGGTTAAATACAGAGAGTTGACTGTGTCAGTAATTCAGAGTGTTTTGGAGCAGATACGTTAAATATAGAGAGTTGACTGTGTCAGTAATTCAGAGTGTTTTGGAGCAGAGACGTTAAATACAGAGAGTTGACTGTGTCGGTAATTCAGAGTGTTTTGGAGCAGAGACGTTAAATATAGAGAGTTGACTGTGTCAGTAATTCAGAGTGTTTTGGAGCAGAGACTAGGGTTAAATACAGAGAGTTGACTGTGTCAGTAATTCAGAGTGTTTTGGAGTAGAGACTAGGGTTAAATACAGAGAGTTGACTGTGTCAGTAATTCAGAGTGTTTTGGAGCAGAGACTAGGGTTAAATACAGAGAGTTGACTGTGTCAGTAATTCAGAGTGTTTTGGAGCAGAGACGTTAAATATAGAGAGTTGACTGTGTCAGTAATTCAGAGTGTTTTGGAGCAGAGACTAGGGTTAAATACAGACAGTTGACTGTGTCAGTAATTCAGAGTGTTTTGGAGCAGAGACTAGGGTTAAATACAGAGAGTTGACTGTGTCAGTAATTCAGAGTGTTTTGGAGCAGAGACTAGGGTTAAATACAGAGAGTTGACTGTGTCAGTAACTCAGAGTGTTTTGGAGCAGAGACTAGGGTTAAATACAGAGAGTTGACTGTGTCAGTAGTTCAGAGTGTTTTGGAGCAGAGACTAGGGTTAAATACAGAGAGTTGACTGTGTCAGTAATTCAGAGTGTTTTGGAGCAGAGACTAGGGTTAAATACAGACAGTTGACTGTGTCAGTAACTCAGAGTGTTTTGGAGCAGAGACGTTAAATACAGAGAGTTGACTGTGTCAGTAGTTCAGAGTGTTTTGGAGCAGAGACTAGGGTTAAATACAGAGAGTTGACTGTGTCAGTAATTCAGAGTGTTTTGGAGTAGAGACTAGGGTTAAATACAGAGAGTTGACTGTGTCAGTAATTCAGAGTGTTTTGGAGCAGAGACTAGGGTTAAATACAGACAGTTGACTGTGTCAGTAATTCAGAGTGTTTTGGAGCAGAGACGTTAAATATAGAGAGTTGACTGTGTCAGTAATTCAGAGTGTTTTGGAGCAGAGACTAGGGTTAAATACAGACAGTTGACTGTGTCAGTAATTCAGAGTGTTTTGGAGCAGAGACTAGGGTTAAATACAGAGAGTTGACTGTGTCGGTAATTCAGAGTGTTTTGGAGCAGAGACTAGGGTTAAATACAGGGAGTTGACTGTGTCAGTAATTCAGAGTGTTTTGGAGCAGAGACTAGGGTTAAATACAGAGAGTTGACTGTCAGTAATTCAGAGTGTTTTGGAGTAGAGACGTTAAATATAGAGAGTTGACTGTCAGTAATTCAGAGTGTTTTGGAGCAGAGACTAGGGTTAAATACAGAGAGTTGAAATGTCAGTAATTCAGAGTGTTTTGGAGTAGAGACGTTAAATATAGAGAGTTGACTGTCAGTAATTCAGAGTGTTTTGGAGCAGAGACTAGGGTTAAATACAGACAGTTGACTGTGTCAGTAATTCAGAGTGTTTTGGAGCAGAGACGTTAAATATAGAGAGTTGACTGTGTCAGTAATTCAGAGTGTTTTGGAGCAGAGACTAGGGTTAAATACAGGGAGTTGACTGTGTCAGTAATTCAGAGTGTTTTGGAGCAGAGACTAGGGTTAAATACAGAGAGTTGACTGTGTCAGTAATTCAGAGTGTTTTGGAGCAGAGACGTTAAATATAGAGAGTTGACTGTCAGTAATTCAGAGTGTTTTGGAGCAGAGACTAGGGTTAAATACAGAGAGTTGACTGTGTCAGTAATTCAGAGTGTTTTGGAGCAGAGACGTTAAATATAGAGAGTTGACTGTGTCAGTAATTCAGAGTGTTTTGGAGCAGAGACTAGGGTTAAATACAGAGAGTTGACTGTGTCAGTAATTCAGAGTGTTTTGGAGCAGAGACTAGGGTTAAATACAGAGAGTTGACTGTGTCAGTAATTCAGAGTGTTTTGGAGCAGAGACTAGGGTTAAATACAGACAGTTGACTGTGTCAGTAATTCAGAGTGTTTTGGAGCAGAGACTAGGGTTAAATACAGAGAGTTGACTGTGTCAGTAATTCAGAGTGTTTTGGAGCAGAGACTAGGGTTAAATACAGAGAGTTGACTGTGTCAGTAATTCAGAGTGTTTTGGAGCAGAGACTAGGGTTAAATACAGAGAGTTGACTGTGTCAGTAATTCAGAGTGTTTTGGAGCAGAGACTAGGGTTAAATACAGACAGTTGACTGTGTCAGTAATTCAGAGTGTTTTGGAGCAGAGACTAGGGTTAAATACAGAGAGTTGACTGTGTCAGTAATTCAGAGTGTTTTGGAGCAGAGACTAGGGTTAAATACAGAGAGTTGACTGTGTCAGTAATTCAGAGTGTTTTGGAGCAGAGACGTTAAATATAGAGAGTTGACTGTGTCAGTAATTCAGAGTGTTTTGGAGCAGAGACTAGGGTTAAATACAGAGAGTTGACTGTGTCAATAATTCAGAGTGTTTTGGAGCAGAGACTAGGGTTAAATACAGAGAGTTGACTGTGTCAGTAACTCAGAGTGTTTTGGAGCAGAGACGTTAAATATAGAGAGTTGACTGTGTCAGTAATTCAGAGTGTTTTGGAGCAGAGACTAGGGTTAAATACAGAGAGTTGACTGTGTCAGTAATTCAGAGTGTTTTGGAGCAGAGACTAGGGTTAAATACAGACAGTTGACTGTGTCAGTAACTCAGAGTGTTTTGGAGCAGAGACTAGGGTTAAATACAGAGAGTTGACTGTGTCAGTAACTCAGAGTGTTTTGGAGCAGAGACGTTAAATATAGAGAGTTGACTGTGTCAGTAATTCAGAGTGTTTTGGAGCAGAGACTAGGGTTAAATACAGACAGTTGACTGTGTCAGTAATTCAGAGTGTTTTGGAGCAGAGACGTTAAATACAGAGAGTTGACTGTGTCGGTAATTCAGAGTGTTTTGGAGCAGAGACTAGGGTTAAATACAGAGAGTTGACTGTGTCAATAATTCAGAGTGTTTTGGAGCAGAGAGGTTAAATACAGAGAGTTGACTGTGTCAATAATTCAGAGTGTTTTGGAGTAGAGACTAGGGTTAAATACAGAGAGTTGACTGTGTCAGTAATTCAGAGTGTTTTGGAGCAGAGACTAGGGTTAAATACAGAGAGTTGACTGTGTCAGTAATTCAGAGTGTTTTGGAGCAGAGACTAGGGTTAAATACAGACAGTTGACTGTGTCAGTAATTCAGAGTGTTTTGGAGCAGAGACTAGGGTTAAATACAGAGAGTTGACTGTGTCAGTAATTCAGAGTGTTTTGGAGCAGAGACTAGGGTTAAATACAGAGAGTTGACTGTGTCAGTAATTCAGAGTGTTTTGGAGCAGAGACTAGGGTTAAATACAGAGAGTTGACTGTGTCAGTAATTCAGAGTGTTTTGGAGCAGAGACTAGGGTTAAATACAGAGAGTTGACTGTGTCAGTAACTCAGAGTGTTTTGGAGCAGAGACGTTAAATATAGAGAGTTGACTGTGTCAGTAATTCAGAGTGTTTTGGAGCAGAGACTAGGGTTAAATACAGACAGTTGACTGTGTCAGTAATTCAGAGTGTTTTGGAGCAGAGACGTTAAATACAGAGAGTTGACTGTGTCGGTAATTCAGAGTGTTTTGGAGCAGAGACTAGGGTTAAATACAGGGAGTTGACTGTGTCAGTAATTCAGAGTGTTTTGGAGCAGAGACTAGGGTTAAATACAGAGAGTTGACTGTCAGTAATTCAGAGTGTTTTGGAGCAGAGACTAGGGTTAAATACAGAGAGTTGACTGTGTCAGTAATTCAGAGTGTTTTGGAGCAGATACGTTAAATATAGAGAGTTGACTGTGTCAGTAATTCAGAGTGTTTTGGAGCAGAGACGTTAAATACAGAGAGTTGACTGTGTCGGTAATTCAGAGTGTTTTGGAGCAGAGACGTTAAATATAGAGAGTTGACTGTGTCAGTAATTCAGAGTGTTTTGGAGTAGAGACTAGGGTTAAATACAGACAGTTGACTGTGTCAGTAATTCAGAGTGTTTTGGAGCAGAGACGTTAAATACAGAGAGTTGACTGTGTCGTTAATTCAGAGTGTTTTGGAGCAGAGACTAGGGTTAAATACAGGGAGTTGACTGTGTCAGTAATTCAGAGTGTTTTGGAGCAGAGACTAGGGTTAAATACAGAGAGTTGACTGTCAGTAATTCAGAGTGTTTTGGAGCAGAGACTAGGGTTAAATACAGAGAGTTGACTGTGTCAGTAATTCAGAGTGTTTTGGAGCAGATACGTTAAATATAGAGAGTTGACTGTGTCAGTAATTCAGAGTGTTTTGGAGCAGAGACTAGGGTTAAATACAGAGAGTTGACTGTCAGTAATTCAGAGTGTTTTGGAGCAGAGACTAGGGTTAAATACAGAGAGTTGACTGTGTCAGTAATTCAGAGTGTTTTGGAGCAGAGACTAGGGTTAAATACAGACAGTTGACTGTGTCAGTAACTCAGAGTGTTTTGGAGCAGAGACGTTAAATATAGAGAGTTGACTGTGTCAGTAATTCAGAGTGTTTTGGAGCAGAGACTAGGGTTAAATACAGAGAGTTGACTGTGTCAGTAACTCAGAGTGTTTTGGAGCAGAGACTAGGGTTAAATACAGAGAGTTGACTGTGTCAGTAATTCAGAGTGTTTTGGAGCAGAGACTAGGGTTAAATACAGAGAGTTGACTGTGTCAGTAATTCAGAGTGTTTTGGAGCAGAGACTAGGGTTAAATACAGAGAGTTGACTGTGTCAGTAACTCAGAGTGTTTTGGAGCAGAGACTAGGGTTAAATACAGAGAGTTGACTGTGTCAGTAGTTCAGAGTGTTTTGGAGCAGAGACTAGGGTTAAATACAGAGAGTTGACTGTGTCAGTAATTCAGAGTGTTTTGGAGCAGAGACTAGGGTTAAATACAGACAGTTGACTGTGTCAGTAACTCAGAGTGTTTTGGAGCAGAGACGTTAAATACAGAGAGTTGACTGTGTCAGTAGTTCAGAGTGTTTTGGAGCAGAGACTAGGGTTAAATACAGAGAGTTGACTGTGTCAGTAATTCAGAGTGTTTTGGAGTAGAGACTAGGGTTAAATACAGAGAGTTGACTGTGTCAGTAATTCAGAGTGTTTTGGAGCAGAGACTAGGGTTAAATACAGACAGTTGACTGTGTCAGTAATTCAGAGTGTTTTGGAGCAGAGACGTTAAATATAGAGAGTTGACTGTGTCAGTAATTCAGAGTGTTTTGGAGCAGAGACTAGGGTTAAATACAGACAGTTGACTGTGTCAGTAATTCAGAGTGTTTTGGAGCAGAGACTAGGGTTAAATACAGAGAGTTGACTGTGTCGGTAATTCAGAGTGTTTTGGAGCAGAGACTAGGGTTAAATACAGGGAGTTGACTGTGTCAGTAATTCAGAGTGTTTTGGAGCAGAGACTAGGGTTAAATACAGAGAGTTGACTGTCAGTAATTCAGAGTGTTTTGGAGTAGAGACGTTAAATATAGAGAGTTGACTGTCAGTAATTCAGAGTGTTTTGGAGCAGAGACTAGGGTTAAATACAGAGAGTTGAAATGTCAGTAATTCAGAGTGTTTTGGAGTAGAGACGTTAAATATAGAGAGTTGACTGTCAGTAATTCAGAGTGTTTTGGAGCAGAGACTAGGGTTAAATACAGACAGTTGACTGTGTCAGTAATTCAGAGTGTTTTGGAGCAGAGACTAGGGTTAAATACAGAGAGTTGACTGTGTCAGTAATTCAGAGTGTTTTGGAGCAGAGACGTTAAATATAGAGAGTTGACTGTGTCAGTAATTCAGAGTGTTTTGGAGCAGAGACTAGGGTTAAATACAGGGAGTTGACTGTGTCAGTAATTCAGAGTGTTTTGGAGCAGAGACTAGGGTTAAATACAGACAGTTGACTGTGTCAGTAATTCAGAGTGTTTTGGAGCAGAGACTAGGGTTAAATACAGAGAGTTGACTGTGTCAGTAATTCAGAGTGTTTTGGAGCAGAGACGTTAAATATAGAGAGTTGACTGTCAGTAATTCAGAGTGTTTTGGAGCAGAGACTAGGGTTAAATACAGAGAGTTGACTGTGTCAGTAATTCAGAGTGTTTTGGAGCAGAGACGTTAAATATAGAGAGTTGACTGTGTCAGTAATTCAGAGTGTTTTGGAGCAGAGACTAGGGTTAAATACAGAGAGTTGACTGTGTCGGTAATTCAGAGTGTTTTGGAGCAGAGACTAGGGTTAAATACAGGGAGTTGACTGTGTCAGTAATTCAGAGTGTTTTGGAGCAGAGACTAGGGTTAAATACAGAGAGTTGACTGTGTCAGTAATTCAGAGTGTTTTGGAGCAGAGACTAGGGTTAAATACAGAGAGTTGACTGTGTCAGTAATTCAGAGTGTTTTGGAGCAGAGACTAGGGTTAAATACAGAGAGTTGACTGTCAGTAATTCAGAGTGTTTTGGAGTAGAGACTAGGGTTAAATACAGAGAGTTGACTGTGTCAGTAATTCAGAGTGTTTTGGAGCAGAGACTAGGGTTAAATACAGAGAGTTGACTGTGTCAGTAATTCAGAGTGTTTTGGAGCAGAGACTAGGGTTAAATACAGAGAGTTGACTGTGTCAGTAATTCAGAGTGTTTTGGAGCAGAGACTAGGGTTAAATACAGACAGTTGACTGTGTCAGTAATTCAGAGTGTTTTGGAGCAGAGACTAGGGTTAAATACAGAGAGTTGACTGTGTCAGTAATTCAGAGTGTTTTGGAGCAGAGACTAGGGTTAAATACAGAGAGTTGACTGTGTCAGTAATTCAGAGTGTTTTGGAGCAGAGACGTTAAATATAGAGAGTTGACTGTGTCAGTAATTCAGAGTGTTTTGGAGCAGAGACTAGGGTTAAATACAGAGAGTTGACTGTGTCAATAATTCAGAGTGTTTTGGAGCAGAGACTAGGGTTAAATACAGAGAGTTGACTGTGTCAGTAACTCAGAGTGTTTTGGAGCAGAGACGTTAAATATAGAGAGTTGACTGTGTCAGTAATTCAGAGTGTTTTGGAGCAGAGACTAGGGTTAAATACAGAGAGTTGACTGTGTCAGTAATTCAGAGTGTTTTGGAGCAGAGACTAGGGTTAAATACAGACAGTTGACTGTGTCAGTAACTCAGAGTGTTTTGGAGCAGAGACTAGGGTTAAATACAGAGAGTTGACTGTGTCAGTAACTCAGAGTGTTTTGGAGCAGAGACGTTAAATATAGAGAGTTGACTGTGTCAGTAATTCAGAGTGTTTTGGAGCAGAGACTAGGGTTAAATACAGACAGTTGACTGTGTCAGTAATTCAGAGTGTTTTGGAGCAGAGACGTTAAATACAGAGAGTTGACTGTGTCGGTAATTCAGAGTGTTTTGGAGCAGAGACTAGGGTTAAATACAGGGAGTTGACTGTGTCAGTAATTCAGAGTGTTTTGGAGCAGAGACTAGGGTTAAATACAGAGAGTTGACTGTCAGTAATTCAGAGTGTTTTGGAGCAGAGACTAGGGTTAAATACAGAGAGTTGACTGTGTCAGTAATTCAGAGTGTTTTGGAGCAGATACGTTAAATATAGAGAGTTGACTGTGTCAGTAATTCAGAGTGTTTTGGAGCAGAGACGTTAAATACAGAGAGTTGACTGTGTCGGTAATTCAGAGTGTTTTGGAGCAGAGACGTTAAATATAGAGAGTTGACTGTGTCAGTAATTCAGAGTGTTTTGGAGCAGAGACTAGGGTTAAATACAGAGAGTTGACTGTGTCAGTAATTCAGAGTGTTTTGGAGTAGAGACTAGGGTTAAATACAGAGAGTTGACTGTGTCAGTAATTCAGAGTGTTTTGGAGCAGAGACTAGGGTTAAATACAGAGAGTTGACTGTGTCAGTAATTCAGAGTGTTTTGGAGCAGAGACGTTAAATATAGAGAGTTGACTGTGTCAGTAATTCAGAGTGTTTTGGAGCAGAGACTAGGGTTAAATACAGACAGTTGACTGTGTCAGTAATTCAGAGTGTTTTGGAGCAGAGACTAGGGTTAAATACAGAGAGTTGACTGTGTCAGTAATTCAGAGTGTTTTGGAGCAGAGACTAGGGTTAAATACAGAGAGTTGACTGTGTCAGTAACTCAGAGTGTTTTGGAGCAGAGACTAGGGTTAAATACAGAGAGTTGACTGTGTCAGTAGTTCAGAGTGTTTTGGAGCAGAGACTAGGGTTAAATACAGAGAGTTGACTGTGTCAGTAATTCAGAGTGTTTTGGAGCAGAGACTAGGGTTAAATACAGACAGTTGACTGTGTCAGTAACTCAGAGTGTTTTGGAGCAGAGACGTTAAATACAGAGAGTTGACTGTGTCAGTAGTTCAGAGTGTTTTGGAGCAGAGACTAGGGTTAAATACAGAGAGTTGACTGTGTCAGTAATTCAGAGTGTTTTGGAGTAGAGACTAGGGTTAAATACAGAGAGTTGACTGTGTCAGTAATTCAGAGTGTTTTGGAGCAGAGACTAGGGTTAAATACAGACAGTTGACTGTGTCAGTAATTCAGAGTGTTTTGGAGCAGAGACGTTAAATATAGAGAGTTGACTGTGTCAGTAATTCAGAGTGTTTTGGAGCAGAGACTAGGGTTAAATACAGACAGTTGACTGTGTCAGTAATTCAGAGTGTTTTGGAGCAGAGACTAGGGTTAAATACAGAGAGTTGACTGTGTCGGTAATTCAGAGTGTTTTGGAGCAGAGACTAGGGTTAAATACAGGGAGTTGACTGTGTCAGTAATTCAGAGTGTTTTGGAGCAGAGACTAGGGTTAAATACAGAGAGTTGACTGTCAGTAATTCAGAGTGTTTTGGAGTAGAGACGTTAAATATAGAGAGTTGACTGTCAGTAATTCAGAGTGTTTTGGAGCAGAGACTAGGGTTAAATACAGAGAGTTGAAATGTCAGTAATTCAGAGTGTTTTGGAGTAGAGACGTTAAATATAGAGAGTTGACTGTCAGTAATTCAGAGTGTTTTGGAGCAGAGACTAGGGTTAAATACAGACAGTTGACTGTGTCAGTAATTCAGAGTGTTTTGGAGCAGAGACTAGGGTTAAATACAGAGAGTTGACTGTGTCAGTAATTCAGAGTGTTTTGGAGCAGAGACGTTAAATATAGAGAGTTGACTGTGTCAGTAATTCAGAGTGTTTTGGAGCAGAGACTAGGGTTAAATACAGGGAGTTGACTGTGTCAGTAATTCAGAGTGTTTTGGAGCAGAGACTAGGGTTAAATACAGAGAGTTGACTGTGTCAGTAATTCAGAGTGTTTTGGAGCAGAGACTAGGGTTAAATACAGACAGTTGACTGTGTCAGTAATTCAGAGTGTTTTGGAGCAGAGACTAGGGTTAAATACAGAGAGTTGACTGTGTCAGTAATTCAGAGTGTTTTGGAGCAGAGACGTTAAATATAGAGAGTTGACTGTCAGTAATTCAGAGTGTTTTGGAGCAGAGACTAGGGTTAAATACAGAGAGTTGACTGTGTCAGTAATTCAGAGTGTTTTGGAGCAGAGACGTTAAATATAGAGAGTTGACTGTGTCAGTAATTCAGAGTGTTTTGGAGCAGAGACTAGGGTTAAATACAGAGAGTTGACTGTGTCGGTAATTC